>NC_092335.1:19102500-19402500 GCF_046630445.1 Rutidosis leptorrhynchoides | reverse complement strand
ACGTCTTACTGCATTGATTGCATGATTAGTGTATAAACAAAATTCATATCTTAGCGTATCTGTTACTGTAAACTTTGTCTGACAGCTTCCGAAAATTCCTCCGTAATTTGCGGAATCCTTTATACTCTATATAGGTATTCTATACAAATAGAATATCATCCGATATCCGAAAATCATTTCATACCGAAAATCCTTTATCTAACTATGCAGGATGAATCCTGCAACTAGTTCGAGTTTCTCAGAATCTGACAGCTATTCCGATATGGATTTCTACCTGAGCTCCGAAAGCAGTGTAACCGGAATGGATCAACCAATCAGCCATCACCAATTCTGGATGAATTGGGGATGGGTTCGTAGTCAACTTAATCAGTGGAGACAAGAAGAATGCGATCCCTTCCATCCACCAAATTTCCCTCTTGGCGAAGAACCTAAAGCACTTACCGGCGAACCTGCCCGACACACCATATTCACCCTCATTTCCAGAATAGCTCGCAACGATTACGTCATATCTACTATTCTAAACCTTATTCATCCGCTCATTCCGACCGCCCATCATCCCAAAGTAATAGAAGAAGTCAACAAACTTCGCGACCGAGTAAACAATATGGAGAATATGGTGCACAACTTACAAGCACCAGCAACACCACCGGCATCACCAGTACCCCCATCAACAGCACCTGTATCACCAGCAGTCTCACCATCATCAGCAACACCGGCAGTACCACAAGCTCCACAAGTTCCATAACCACCACAGATATCAACACATCAATCACCAATAAGAATATTATACTATGGAGTTATGAAATATTAACTCATTATTTCCAAAGAGTTTATATATATATTTTATATATATATATATATGAATTTTGAAACCATATTATATCTTTTCATACTAAGCTGTTACGTGTGAATTTTGAAGGGTAAATACTATTCGATTAATTCACATTACTAAAATGCCATGATATACATCCTTCGTTAACATCCTAAATCTCTGCATCACCTCAAAGAATTCTGCCCCCCTAATAAACCAAGTGTATTATTCAATTAGGTTTGATTTTACACTTTCATTTCAGATGTACCTGAAACCTTCTAGAAAATATCATTCGTACCTTGCGAAATTCACAAGAATTCCACGAACACCAACATCTTCCACCGAGAAATATTTAAGTTCACAATTAATATGTTACACTGTACACTCTTCAATAATTCGATATTCATTACCTATACTCACTATTTTCACAACGATATATATTCTTCCATAAAAATCAGAACAACCATTTTCATTCAGATTCAATTACATATTCTGATTTTGACAGATCAGAATCCAAGTCAAGATATAACAGATAGCATCACTCTTAGATCCTTACATCTTTCAAAACCATACTTTGAATTCAAAACTGTGCTAGAACATCACTCTTATTCATAAAACTCATGAATATATTCATTCAAAATCCTGAATGATTTCATCTTGAACATCATATGTATATTGATGATTACAACCTTCGTTCAAACCCTTTATGATTCTTGAAAATACCCCAACTACTGATCAATCAAGAAGATGAACCAACCACACATTATCGACAGAAAGAAAGAGTTATACTTATAGTCATACACCTGGAAAGCTCTCTAAACCTAAGTAAGACTTTAACACGTATCCGTGATAAATCCTTCGACATTATTATTACTGAAAATAACTTTGCAATTCCTTTTCAAGAATCCAGTTTTGTCACACCTTCAGCAAGACAACTTCGACGTTTCATTTGGAAAACCCTTAATTAAACCTTGATATATACGATTGCCTTTCTATCATTTTTACCGGGGAACCTTTTATGTTCCACCATATTAGCAGTCAACGTACCAGCGACTCCGTTACTTTGCAACTTAAATCCCTCCAAAATATCACTATCATTATTCATTGAAATCCATCATATATTCATCAACGTCTTGTAACGATAATTGTCATACCACATACCGGGAAGCATCAATCATTATTTCGAATTTCGCAACGTTTCTACGTCAACTGTTATATACCTACATATGACGTCTATCTCCTGGACTTACGTACTCCAATTCTAGAATTCTGAAAAGCACCCCAACCTGCGAATTAGTTCTTTGAGTTTTGAAAATGCTGAAGAAGCAGCAAAAACTGTAAACGACCTTAACAGTAAAAAGTTTGACGATAAAAAATAGAGTGTTGGAAACGCTCAACAGAAAATTGATACTAGAAAGCGGATTAAGCAAAACTATGAAGGAGACGGTGAACAAATCATAAGGACTAAACTTGTACATAAAGAATCCAGATGATTCTGTATCCGATGAAATCTTTAGTGAATATCTTGCTCCTTACTTATTCTATATACTTGCGGAAGAATTTTTCTCATCAACCTTCGAACTTAGAAATTCCAAAAATATCATCATATATATCTTCGATATTTCTGAGGATATTTTCATAAATATTCTTGTCCGAAATTACTTATCTCTTCGTGCTATCTGTGTTACATCTTAAATGAAACGGTTTTAGTTTCTAAATTTCTATAAACTTCGAGTTTAGATTATGAATGTTTTTGAAGAGTGTTGGGAATCGAAGCATGAGTTAGTATAATATAATGATGCCTGATCAACGTGGTTATATTACAGTAAGTCATGCTGAGTTTCTAATGGAACATGATGATTCACAGATTATATCGTCATCATGTGCCATGTTACACGATTCTTTCATTCTATTTAACCTCTAAAAAATATCAAGAACATATTTTCTTGATAGTTCTATCTTTTTCGTGATACCGGTAATTTACCAAATTAAATCGTGCTATTATAATTCCTTTCTGCTTAAAACATTAGTTATGTTCATTCGAAATTTCGTACCTACAAAATCGAGATGTCTTGATCGCTTTACTTAAAGTTGAGAAGAGAAAACAAAAGCATGGAGCTCCGAAATATAAAGGAAAATATAAAGCCCGATAACAAATCAGAAATTATAAACCGTGTATATCAATGTGTATAGCAATATAAAGACACGAAAGAATGATAAATACAACAATCCCTAGAGCATAATAGAAATAAACAGATTCCTCTGGAGGGAGCTGGAAAAGAAGGATGATGGTGGCGAACGTCAATATTAGGTCAAGAACCAGAACTGGATTGAGCATTTTTCACAATCTTTTGGATGTATGAATTGATGAAGAAAGTAGGGATAGTGATAATAATGAGTCGGAAGAGGTCAATTTATA
Source organism: Rutidosis leptorrhynchoides (assembly GCF_046630445.1). Classification (NCBI taxonomy): domain Eukaryota; kingdom Viridiplantae; phylum Streptophyta; class Magnoliopsida; order Asterales; family Asteraceae; genus Rutidosis; species Rutidosis leptorrhynchoides. The sequence continues at coordinate 19,399,270 of NC_092335.1, read as the reverse complement.
GTGGATATAACAGACAGAGCAATCGAGGCAGATTACCGCATTTAATTAAAGAGGATCCTAATTTCCTTAAATCCCGAAAAATCAAATCTTTTATAGATTTCGAAGATTTTCTTTACATTCCTTGAAATCCGGAAATCAGCTGTGACTACGTCAAAAATTAAGACGAAACTTTATTTCCTCAATTCCATCTTTTACGATAGCTTCATTCATACTCTTCCCGTAATTGAATTGTTCTATCCATATTTTCGCAGAGAAAAAAAAACTCTATATTTATTGAACTCGTGTTATTCATAAACGAAACTCGACTCATTCAAGGTATTCAAAATACTCCATTAATCTATTTCCATGATAATGATTATATGAACAATTGAATTCATGATAAGAATTCAAGTTATAGTTCTTGATACAAGAATAATCTTACTTCCATTATCAAACTTTCCTTAACCAAATTTCGGGACAAAATTTCTTTAACGGGTAGGTACTGTGACGACCCGAAAATTTCTGGCCAAATTTAAACTTAATCTTTAAATGAATTAATGTTTCCGACACGATAATCAAAGTCTGTTAAGTTGAAATTCAAAAATTTGGAACTGTGTTCATGTAACCTTCGACTTTTCCGGATGATTCACGAACCACTATTTGTAAATAAGATATGTATATATTTGAGATTGATATTTACATGATTAAATGTTTTCAACATGTTAAGAAATCAAATTTGTTAAGACTTGATTAATTGAAACGAATTTTACATAAACGTTTGACCACCCAGTTTGTCCGACGATTCACGAACGTTAAAACTTGTAAAAACGACATGATGATATATATATGGACATATATATATATATATATATATATATATATATATATATATATATATATAACATGGTATTATGATAATTAAGTATCTCATTAAGTATTTTAACAATGGGTTATATACATAAAATGAGACTACTAAATTAAGGAATTTGAAACAAGATATATATGTAACGGTTATCGACGTAATAACGTCTTAATTAAAATAAATACATATGTATTGTATTAAGATATATTAATACATTATGTTTAACATGATATAATTATAATTAAGTATATCATTAAGTGTAATAACAATGAACTATATACATAAAACGAGACTACTAACTTAAGGGTTTCGAAACAATGTATATATGTAACGATTAACGACGAAATAACGACTTAATTAAAATGTATACATATGTAATGTATTAAGAAGTATTAATACACATTTGAAAGACATAAATACATATATAAAAATACTTATACTTGATAAATATAGTTGTAATCGTATTCTCGTTCATTTTCATCAAGAATTCTACTCGTATTCGTTTGGTATTTGTACTCGTATTATACCCAGCTTCTAGATGTATTTACTATTGGTATATACATATCAAATCAATACCCTAGCAGCCCTAGATCAGCCATCAAACATGTAGGAACCATTCTTTGTAATCTAGTATGAATTATTTAGCAAGATTACAAAAATATTATTAATTATTCATGAATTACAAGAAAACAAACTTACACATCCTTTATATCTAATCCATATACCACGACCTAAAACACATACAAACACCTTAATTATTCAATTTTGTTCATCTAATTGATCTCTCTCAAGTTCTATCTTCAAGTTCTAAGTGTTCTTCATAAATTCTATAAGTTCTAGTTTCATAAAATCAAGAAGACTTCAAGATTTCTTTCAATCCTTTTAATCCAATCCAACAACTCATCAAAGATCAAGAATTTCCATCTAATCTCAGTAAATTTTCATCTCATAATCAAGGTAATAAACTTATTCAAGCTTTGGTTCAATTCTTATAAACATAACTATCTTAAATCAAGATAGAATTCTTACTTGAACTTGTTTTCGTGTCATGATTCTACTTCAAGAACTTCCAAGCCATTAAAGATCCTTTGAAGCTCAAGTTTATTTCTCATCATTTCCAGTAGGTTTACCTACTATACTTGAGGTAGTAACTATGTTCATAACATCATTCGATTCTTACTTATATAACTATCTTATTCGAAGAAAATAACTTGTAATCACTAGAACATAGTTTAGTCAATTCTAAACTTGTTCGCAAACAAAGTTAATCCTTCTAACTTAACTTTTAAAAACAACTAAACACATTTTTTATATATATATTGTATTCTAACATAAGGATTTAAAATTTGGAAACACGAAGAACACCGTAAAACCGGACATACTCCGTCGTAGTAAAACCGGGTGCTGTTTCGGGTTGGATAATTAAAAAAAAAACTATCTTAGACTTTGATTTAAAGATTTGTATTTTAGGAAAATAATATTTCATATAAACATGATAACATATCCAAAAATTATGGTTAAACTCAAAGTGAAGTATATTTTTCAAAATGGTCATCAAGATGTCGTTCTTTCGACGGAAATGACTACCTCTTTCAAATATGGACTTGTAACCTGTAACTCCGACTATGAACTACTACTTTTTCAGTTTAGTTCTAAATACTACAGTTCGTTACAAAACCATAGCAATTTGAATCACTCAAAACCGATTTATAACGAAGAAGAAATGGGCAAAACAAGATTGGTTAGAAATCACCAAAATAGCAACGGGATTATTTTGCAAAAATCTATACTAACCATGTACTAGCTAACTTTTCTTGTATTATACATGTATTTATACATATTTCCTTGTACTATACTAGTCTTGGTTAATCGTAAGACACATGTACACAATACGTCGAGATAACTTCAAAGACAACAGTTTGTACAGTGGGTCGTGATTAAACCTTAGACAATATATATACAATACGTCAGATAAATCGTAAGACACATGTACATAATACGTTGATATAACTTCAAAGACAATAGTTGTACAATGGGTCGTGATTGAGTCTTAGACTATATATTTACAATACTTCAGATAAATCGTAAGACACATGTACACAACACGTCGAGATAACTTCAAAGACAATAGTTGTACAATGGGTTATGATTGAGTCTTTGACATTATATTTACAATACGTCTTGATTATTCCAGGGTGATGTATTGAACTATATATATGGACTACTAACATTGGACTGCTAACATTGGACTACTAACGTTGGACTGCTAACTCGACAACTTAAATCATCAACACGTAAATAAAAATATGATTTGAATATATTTATCATACTTTGATATATATGTATATATTTGTTATAGGTTCGTGAATCGATCCGTGGCTAAGTCTGATTTTTGACGAATTGAAAATTTGTGAAAGTGAGTTTCATTACTCCCTTTTTATATATTTTTGGGCTGAGAATACATGCGTTGTTTTATAAACTATTTTACGAAATGGACACAAGTACTAAAACTATATTCTATGGTTGGATTACGAATACCGAATATCACCCCTTGTTAGCTTGGTAGCCTAAGAATTAGGGAAATGACCCCTAATTGACGCGAATTCTAAAGATAGATCTATGGACCTTGACACGTCCCATTCGAGTTACGAATGCTTTAGTACTTCGATTGATATATACTGATTGCGACGGTCGGTATATAGCATGCAGATTACGAAATGCCTGTATGCGGGGGATATTCTATATGCATCTTGTTAGTTCGGTTACCAAGTGTTCACCATATGAATGATTTTATCTTTATGCAGATTGCGAAATGCCTGTATAATGATTATGGAAATGAAAATGAAAACGAAAATCTTGTGGTCTATTAAATTGTTAGAAATGAATATTTATGATAAACTAATGAACTCACCAACCTTTTGGTTGACACTTTTAAGCATGTTTATTCTCAGGTATGAAAGAAATCTTTCGCTGTGCATTTGCCCAATTTAAAGATATTACTTGGAGTCATTCATGACATATTTCAAAAGACGTTGCATTCGAGTTGTTGAGTTTATAAAGATTATATTAAAGTAAATGACAGATTAAGTCATTTATAGTCTGATTATATTGTGAAATGTTATGCATATTTGTCAACTATCGTTGTAATGAAAGTTGTCTTTTAAAAACGAATGCAATGTTTGTAAAACGTTTCATATAGAGGTCAATACCTCGCAATGGGACCAAATGTTATTGTATTCTTCCATATGGATTTGGACGGGCTATTACACGTACTTCCCTCATCTGTTCCTCGGTGGTGGGAGGTGCTGGTGGGGCAGGTGGTGCAGGCGGTGCCGGTGGTGCAGGTGGTGCCGGTGGGGCAGGTGGTCCGGATGATGCGGATGTAGCACTAGAAGTAGATGGCACAGTGCGGGCGACCTTACGTTAAAAGACCCATCCTAATCCATCCGGACGAAGTCCATATCGATTATAAACGATTCACAACAGTTGATTACATCGCGAGGTGCTTGACCTCTATATGATACATTTTACAAACATTGCATTCGTTTTGAAAAGACAATCTTACATTTCATCTAAAGTTGACAGACATGCATACCATTTCATAATATATCCAACTATGATTGACTTAATAATGATCTTGATAAACTCAATGACTCGAATGTAACGTCTTTTGAAATATGTCATGAATGACTCCAAGTAATATCTTTAGAATGATCAAATGCACAGCGGAAGATTTCTTTCGTACCTGAGAATAAACATGCTTTCAAGTATCAACCAAAAGGTTGGTGAGTTCATTAGTTTAGCATAAATAATCATTTCATAATTTTAATAGACCACAAGATTTCATATTTCCAATTCTCATAAACATACGTCTCATACATAGAGACAAAAATATCATTCATATGGATTGAACACCTGGTAACCGACATTCACAATATGTATATAAGAATATCCCCATCATTCCGGGATCCTCCTTCGGACATGATATAAATTTCGAAGTACTAAAGCATCCGGTACTTTGGATGGGGCTTGTTGGGCCCGATAGATCTATCTTTAGAGTTCGCGTCAATTAGGGTGTCTGTTGCCTAATTCTTAGATTACCAGACTTAATAAAAAGGGGCATATTCGATTCGATAATCCAACCATAGAATGTAGTTTCGATTACTCGTGTCCATCTCGTAAAACAGTTATAAAAGCAGTACATGTATTCTCAGCCCCAAAAATGTAAAGAGTAAAAGGGAATCAAATAAACTCACCTAATGTATTTTGTAGTAAAAATACATATGACGACATTGAACAACTAAACGATGCAAGGTTGGCCTCGGATTCACGAACCTATATCATTCATATATGTATTAAAAACATATTCTTGTAACCGAATAATTTTATTTATTTTTATTATTGACATAATTGTTATCTTTAATAATTCATATGTTTCATTATTTATTTTTATATCTTTACTTTATATATAGTAATATTAATATAGTTAAGTTAAGTATAATAAATATACCTTTTACATAAAGATCATTTGTTTATGAATTAGTTAGTTTTGATAATACTACGGTTAGTAAAATAATGATATTATATAATTATATTGATAAAAGTGATAATAATAATAATGTTAATAGAATTAATGATATTAATAATGATAAAAATTCTAAATTGTATTATGATAACAATAGTTATAATAATTTTAACAATTCCTTTAAATCATAATTTTCGTGTCAACTTTCTACGCTACTGCCTATAGTTTTGTAATACATTAATTTGTATTAAAATCATTATTTTTACGAGTATTCGTATACCTATAACTAATTTCTATAATTTCTATCTTATCATCTTTTAATATGTGTTTATATTAATAATATGTTTGGTATCATCATGATAATAATAATACTTTTAATACTTTATGATATTACATGATATTAATTAAAATGATAATAATAACAATAATTTTATTAATCACATTAATACTATTTATAGTAATATTCATATTCATATTCATACTAATACTAATAACAAAGATATTAATAATTATATAATGATATCAACTCTATTAATAATAATTTGAGTTTATACTAATAGTTATAACAATAGTCATAACAATAATAATAACTAGTAAAAATAATAACAATAATAATAATAATAATAATAATAATAATAATAATAATAATAATAATAATAATAATAATAATAATAATAATAATAATAATAATAATAATAATAATAATAATAATAATAATAATAATAATGATAATAGAAAAGAAAATTTAAAGTGTATACCCTTTAAAAGCCATCCTAAAAAGAAATGTCCTGTAGGAGACTCGAACCCATGACCTCTCGAACACCGCAACACCCCTTAACCATTCACTCTATTTCTGTTTTCTGAATTACACTCGTATTAAATCAATATATCCAGTATCCTTCTGTTTTCCTATGTTCTTCATATTCCCCAAATTAAAATCGCCCAAACAAAAATAGTTGTCACAAGCGGGGATCGAACCCGAGACCTCCCACTCACCCGAACCACACCTTAACCATTCAGCTATTGCTTTCTTTTCTGAATAATACCCAATTCAATTAAAATTAAACCGTATTAACCTACTTCTACTTCCTTTCTTCTTCTCCAATTGCACGATCGACCACACAAATTTCTTTAACATCTTTTCAGTTATTTAACAACCTTAGTTACAATATATAAATGACACATACAAACAAAATATGTAACTGAATTGAAAAGAAGAAAAAAAAATGTAACAGCAAATTCTGCTGTGTGTATCGCGATAAAAAAAAAACATCTTAATCAATTTCGATTTTTAAACAGTTTTAACCAAATGTTATAACACAACTTATTTTTCAAATCAATCCTAGAAGCTATAAAAATTATCAATTTCACTCAAATTGAAACCAAATTTTCGAATTTACTTGATGAACGATTGTTGACTTTTAAAGATCCTAAACTTTGACCTTGAATTTCAAAATCAATCGAAGGAATTAACATTTGAAAACTTACAGCTAGTTCGCGTATATGATTCCTAACACCTCTGTACTCTTGAATTGTGATTTGATTCGTATGTAGCTATTGGCAAAAAAAAATCGCGAACGGAAAAAGAAAAGAAAAAAAAAAAGAAGGAAAAGAGAACGCACCCCTTTTCACATTTCTGTTTAATTTCTCTAATTATAATTGTTAAATGTATATGTATGATTGATTGATAAAGATTATGTAAAACTCTTCAATTATTAGTACATGGAGGTGGGGATGTCGACAGAACAAATCACGGGCCAAGGAAAGATTGGATCAGACAAAGGAATAACATAGATATTTGCCTTTAACTATTTTTATATATATATAAAATACTATATTTAATATTAGTATTTAATTTAATAATTGTAATAATAATAATACTGAAAAAAAAATAATAATAATATATACTAATATTAATATTAGAATAACATTAATGATAAAGATAATAATGATATCGAATTTCCTATTTATGTGTTACAAATAATAATATTTGTAATACTGATATTTATGTTAGTATTAGTATTTATTTTAATAATAATGAAAGTAATAATAATGCTATTAATAAAATAACTATATTTTATCTTGTAGTTAATTTAATGTATTAGTAATATTTATAGTATGTATTATATAATTGAATATTTATTAATTATACTTTTTAATATATTATAATTTACATATAATTAATAATTATGTATAGAAACCATATATATATTCACACTACTATATATAAAGTTATATTTTTTTTTTATATCCAAATTTATTATGTACTAACTATATTTGATATATATATTGAAACAATTAAATTCAAAGTATACATTTAATACTTTGTTACTTTGACAACTTATGCTCGAAACTATCCATATTCGATATACTTTCTATATTAAATTAAACAGTTTAAATAATAAGTTTTAATTATCCTAAGTTAATCTTTCATAATAACTAAATCACCTGATAATTCATTGATATATTTAAGTCATAATATGTAAGTATTTACATGTATAATTATTTATATGTACATTTCAATTTTTAATTAAGGGTTCGTGAATCGTTGGGCATAGTCACAAAGTAACTGCATACAAGAAACAGTTCAAAAAAAATTTGAGATTCAATCTAATAGACTTTGCTCATCGTGTCGGAAACCTATAAAGATTAAGTTTAAATTTGGTCAGAAATTCCCGGGTCATCACAGTACCTACCCGTTAAAGAAATTTCGTCCCGAAATTTGAGTGAGGTCGTCATGGCTAACAATAAATATGTTTTCCTGACGAATATGAGCTGATAAATAGAGTTTATCATTATTGAATAATAGAGATAAAAATAATTCGATTATTCAAAGAGCACGAATGAAATTATCATGAGAGAGGTCCCAACGGCATCGTCCACCTTCGCCCAAAAACGTGTCCAAATTTTTTTTTTTTTTAGCCGTTAGTAAAATAATAAAAAAAAAATTCAACGGCTATCCCAACGGTCATTTTTACACTATATAAACACCAACCATATACTTCATTTTATACACTCAAACATATATTTCTTTTATATATCCATCTTTCTCAAGATCAAGATCAAACACTCCCAAACTGTAAAATGTTAACTCTCCCCCCAATGATTGTTTCATTCGATGTTCATTACGGAGGTGATTTCCGTAATCAAATGAAGGAATATGAGTGGGGCGACAGTATTTCGTTTGAAGATATCGACATTCGTGATGTTGGTTTACAAGATTTGCTATCCTTTCTGAAGGAAAGAGTTCCGTGTAAATTCACGTATGTGTTCTTTTATAGAGACGATTATGATTCGGATTGTAGGGCAAGTTTTCTGTGTACCGATGATCAATGGTACTTTATAAAAGATACCATTGAAGATCGTGGTAAACGCATTTCTTTGTATGCGGTTCTTGAAGATGAAGAGATGTTGGGTTATCGTTACCTCGATGAATCAGTTGAAGCAGCAGTTGAGGCATCAAGAGAAATACCGATGTCTCCAGAGTACCTCACGGATGGTGAAATGACTGGTGAACGCTACTTTGCAGATGACAATTGACGACGACAAGTAGTTTGATTGTAATCTTTTAATTTTTAATTGTCGTGATGTTTTAATTTTTAATTATTGTAATTTCAGTGTTGTTGTCGAGTTTTATATCTTCCTTTATGTTTCGGAGCTCTTCGTCTTTTTAATCTCCTCTCGATCTCTAGTAAAACGAGTAATGGTCTAGAATTTGTAAGTATGGAGTTTCGAATGAATTTAATGTTATAATCAAGAAAGAACGTAATAGCACGATTTGATTCTTCAAATTACCAGAATCATTGAGAATAGAGTTATCAAGAATATACTTTCTTGATATGTTCAGAAGTTAATTAAAATGAAAGAGTTATGTAACATGACACATGATGGTGGTATGATCTACTGTGAACCATCATGTCCCATTAGAAATCAGCATGACTTACTGTAATATAATCACGTTGATCAAGTGTCATTATATTATACTAACTCATGCATCAGTTCCCAACATTACTTCAATAACATTCATATTTTAAGCTCAAAAGTTACAGAATATAGAAACTAACAGTTTCTATATGATGTAACACTGATAGCACGAAGAGATAACTGATTTCATATAGTATTAGTTATAAAGATATATTCAGAAATATCGAGAATATTTATAATGAAAGATACGATAATATCTTTGAATATCTAAGATCAGAGGATGATGGAGACTATTGTTCGCAAGGGTTTAGAGTAATGAGCAAAATATTCGCTAAAGACTTCAGCAGACATTGAATCATTTAGATTCTTTGAAGTCAAACTTATTCCTTGTGATTTGTCCACGGCTTTCTTCCTAGTTTCGCATAATCTGCTTTTCGGTACTAAATTTTCTATTGAATGTTTCCAATATAGTGATACACAGGAAGCACAAGAAGGTATATAATTTCGAACGAGAATATTTATGAAAATATCCTCAGAAATATCAAAGATATTGATGATGATATTTTGGAATTTCTAAGTTCGATGGTTGATGGAGAAAGATTTTCTGCAAGATTTTAACATGACTTCGGAGCAAGATATTCTCTAAAGATTTCAACGGATCCAGAATTACCTGAATCCTTTGAATATAGGGTTTGGTCCTTGTATTAGTCCTTGGTCTCCTTCATGGGTAGCTCAATCTGTTTTTCAATACCCAATTTCGAGCGTTCCTAACACTCCTTTCTTTATCATCAAACTTTTGGCCGTTTAGACCATCTACCATTAGTCTATTTCTTCTGCATTTAATGCTATGATATCTGAATCATCGGTTATTAATCCGAGGTGGTTTCAGGAAAATTATGTTTTTAGATGATTAAACGCTGATGGTAATATGGTGGAATATGAAAGGTTCCCTGGTAACAATAAAAGAGCACGCGTATATATCAACGTTATAATAAGGTTGTTTCGTACGAAAAGTCGAAGTTGTCTTGCTAGAGCTGTGACAAAATTTGGCTATTTTGAAGAAGAACTGCAAAGTTATTTTGGGTAATAATAACACTAAAGAAATTAGCACAGTTATGTATTGAACGTTTACTCAGTTTCCGAGAGTCTTTCAAGTGCATTACTATATGCATCAATCTTTTCTTCCGTAATTGAAGTGCGGTTGGTTCATCCTCTCGATTGAGGTGTTTTCAAGAATCATGAAAGGTTTGAACGCAGATTGTAATCGTCAAGATACAAATGAGGTTTAAAATGAAATCAAGTGGCAACTTGAAGAAATGTTTAGTTTCATATGTTATATTCAATATTTTAATTCATTTTAATTGTCCAATGTCATTAGTCCACAGTCGATAGTCCACATCTAACAGTCCAATAATTCATATATAATTTAATATATAATATTCGAATTAATTAATACGTATCGTGACCCGTATACGTCTCAGACTCAATCACAACTCAAAGTATATATATTATTTGAGAATCAACCCCAACCCTGTATAGAGAACTCGATCATTACTGCATATAGAGTGTCTATGGTGATTCCAAATAATATATATAGATGCGTCGATATGATATGTCAAAACCTTGTATACGTGTCCTGATATTTAAAGTGCGTAAAATAAATACAGAAATTAAATGACGATAAATAAAATGCGTAAAGTAAATAACAGAAATTAAATGACGATAAATAAAATTGCGAGAATGTAAATTGCGATAAAATAAATTGCGATAAATAAAATGTAATCAGTTAGCTAGGAACAGTTAGCTAGGATTTTGTTATCGTGGATTCTTAATAGAATTTCATATTGTTAATTAATCTGTTTCTAATCAATTTTTATTGTGTCCATTATTTCTTCGTTATGCCACCTGATGGATTCTGATAGATCAAAATCCAAATATGTAATTGGATGAATATGGTTATTCTGTGGTGAACGGATTTGTATATCGGTAGATGTAAGTAGGATAGTATATGACTTGTTGAAATAGATTCGAAAAATGTACAATGTAACTTATTAATGTGAAATTTAAATAGTCCTCGGGTATTACCTACCCGTTAAAATATTTTCACCATTAACAGTTTGTACAAGAGAATTTTTAATTACAATCTTTATGAAAACATATATACATATATATTTTCTCCAGATTTATTCATGGATTTAATGAGTTAATATGATATTAAACTCATTTGCTTTTCAGTTGGAACTAGAATAAATAATCTCTAAAACTTTAGAGATTACATATTTGTCATGCCGAACGAAGATAAATGAGGTAGAACGATACGTAGAACGAAGATCATACTCAAAGTACATATGATGATATTGAAGCATGGATTGTTGATGGTACTGGTGCTGTTATTGATTGTACTGTTGGTGCCGGTGATGTTGCTGAAGCTGGTACATTTTGCACCATATTCTCCGAATAGATTTTTCGAGCGCGAAGTTCGTTGACTTATTACTCCAGGATGATTGTCGGTCGGAAAGAGCGGATGAATAAGGTTCAGAATTGTGGATAGAATATAATCTTGTCGAGTTACTCTGGAAATGAGGGTGAAGATGGTGTCTCGAGCAAGTTCGCCGGTAAACGCTTCAGGTTCTTTGTCAAGAGGTGAATTCGGTTGGTGGAAGAGATCGCCTTTTTCGCTCTCCATTGTTTAAGTCGACTACGAACTTATCAAATGAATTGGGGGTGACTGATTGGTTGATTCATCCCGGTGGCGCTGATAGGTGAAACTCCATATCGGAATAGTTATCGGAATCCGAAGAATTCAAACTGGTTGAGAGATTTATCTCGTACGTTTGGAAGAAGGATTTTTGATAAGAATAGATTATAGAATGTAGATTAGTACCCTGTAATACATAATTTACATATGCATATATAATACTAAAATCCCATAAGTTACAGAGGAATCTACGGAAGCGGTCAGGCAAGGTAACAATAACAGATACGCTAAGATATGAATTTTGTCTATACACTATTCATGTAATCAATGCAGTAAGATGTGTCTAGACTAAGAATGATAAACAGATGATTTCTTAAGGATGATAAACAGATGATTTCCGACAAAAATGATAAGCAAAACTTTTGACATGCAAACACGGTCGAAGTCCAGACTTTCTAATGCATTCTAACGACTATCATTTAGACACACTAATGCAAGACCTGGTTCACTAAGACCACCGCTCTGATACCAACTGAAAAGACCCGTCCTAATCCATCCGGACGAAGTCCATATCGATTATAAACGATTCACAACAGTTGATTACATCGCGAGGTGCTTGACCTCTATATGATACATTTTACAAACATTGCATTCGTTTTGAAAAGACAATCTTACATTTCATCTAAAGTTGACAGACATGCATACCATTTCATAATATATCCAACTATGATTGACTTAATAATGATCTTGATAAACTCAATGACTCGAATGCAACGTCTTTTGAAATATGTCATGAATGACTCCAAGTAATATCTTTAGAATGATCAAATGCACAGCGGAAGATTTCTTTCGTACCTGAGAATAAACATGCTTTCAAGTATCAACCAAAAGGTTGTTGAGTTCATTAGTTTAGCATAAATAATCATTTCATAATTTTAATAGACCACAAGATTTCATATTTCCAATTCTCATAAACATACGTCTCATACATAGAGACAAAAATATCATTCATATGGATTGAACACCTGGTAACCGACATTCACAATATGTATATAAGAATATCCCCATCATTCCAGGATCCTCCTTCGGACATGATATAAATTTCGAAGTACTAAAGCATCCGGTACTTTGGATGGGGCTTGTTGGTCCCGATAGATCTATCTTTAGAGTTCGCGTCAATTAGGGTGTCTGTTCCCTAATTCTTAGATTACCAGACTTAATAAAAAGGGGCATATTCGATTCGATAATCCAACCATAGAATGTAGTTTCGATTACTCGTGTCCATCTCGTAAAACAGTTATAAAAGCAGTACATGTATTCTCAGCCCCAAAAATGTAAAGAGTAAAAGGGAATCAAATAAACTCACCTAATGTATTTTGTAGTAAAAATACATATGATGACATTGAACAACTAAACGATGCAAGGTTGGCCTCGGATTCACGAACCTATATCATTCATATATGTATTAAAAACATATTCTTGTAACCGAATAATTTTATTTATTTTTATTATTGACATAATTGTTATCTTTAATAATTCATATGTTTCATTATTTATTTTTATATCTTTACTTTATATATAGTAATATTAATATAGTTAAGTTAAGTATAATAAATATACCTTTTACATAAAGATCATTTGTTTATGAATTTGTTAGTTTTGATAATACTACGGTTAGTAAAATAATGATATTATATAATTATATTGATAAAAGTAATAATAATAATAATGTTAATAGAATTAATGATATTAATAATGATAAAAATTCTAAATTGTATTATGATAACAATAGTTATAATAATTTTAACAATTCCTTTAAATCATAATTTTCGTGTCAACTTTCTACGCTACTGCCTATAGTTTTGTAATACATTAATTTGTATTAAAATCATTATTTTTACGAGTATTCGTATACCTATAACTAATTTCTATAATTTCTATCTTATCATCTTTTAATATGTGTTTATATTAATAATATGTTTGGTATCATCATGATAATAATAATACTTTTAATACTTTATGATATTACATGATATTAATTAAAATGATAATAATAACAATAATTTTATTAATCACATTAATACTATTTATAGTAATATTCATATTCATATTCATACTAATACTAATAACAAAGATATTAATAATTATATAATGATATCAACTCTATTAATAATAATTTGAGTTTATACTAATAGTTATAACAATAGTCATAACAATAATAATAACTAGTAAAAATAATAACAATAATAATAATAATAATAATAATAATAATAATAATAATAATAATAATAATAATAATAATAATAATAATAATAATAATAATAATAATAATAATAATAATAATAATAATAATAATAATAATAATAATGATAATAGAAAAGAAAATTTAAAGTGTATACCCTTTAAAAGCCATCCTAAAAAGAAATGTCCTGTAGGAGACTCGAACCCATGACCTCTCGAACACCGCAACACCCCTTAACCATTCACTCTATTTCTGTTTTCTGAATTACACTCGTATTAAATCAATATATCCAGTATCCTTCTGTTTTCCTATGTTCTTCATATTCCCCAAATTAAAATCGCCCAAACAAAAATAGTTGTCACAAGCGGGGATCGAACCCGAGACCTCCCACTCACCCGAACCACACCCTAACCATTCAGCTATTGCTTTCTTTTCTGAATAATACCCAATTCAATTAAAATTAAACCGTATTAACCTACTTCTACTTCCTTTCTTCTTCTCCAATTGCACGATCGACCACACAAATTTCTTTAACATCTTTCCAGTTATTTAACAACCTTAGTTACAATATATAAATGACACATACAAACAAAATATGTAACTGAATTGAAAAGAAGAAAAAAAAAATGTAACAGCAAATTCTGCTGTGTGTATCGCGATAAAAAAAAAAACATCTTAATCAATTTCGATTTTTAAACAGTTTTAACCAAATGTTATAACACAACTTATTTTTCAAATCAATCCTAGAAGCTATAAAAATTATCAATTTCACTCAAATTGAAACCAAATTTTCGAATTTACTTGAAGAACGATTGTTGACTTTTAAAGATCCTAAACTTTGACCTTGAATTTCAAAATCAATCGAAGGAATTAACATTTGAAAACTTACAGCTAGTTCGCGTATATGATTCCTAACACCTCTGTACTCTTGAATTGTGATTTGATTCGTATGTAGCTATTGGCAAAAAAAATCGCGAACGGAAAAAGAAAAGAAAAAAAAAAGAAGGAAAAGAGAACGCACCCCTTTTCACATTTCTGTTTAATTTCTCTAATTATAATTGTTAAATGTATATGTATGATTGATTGATAAAGATTATGTAAAACTCTTCAATTATTAGTACATGGAGGTGGGGATGTCGACAGAACAAATCACGGGCCAAGGAAAGATTGGATCAGACAAAGGAATAAAATAGATATTTGCCTTTAACTATTTATATATATATATATATATATATATATATATATATATATATATATATATAAAATACTATATTTAATATTAGTATTTAATTTAATAATTGTAATAATAATAATACTGAAAAAAATAAAATAATATATACTAATATTAATATTAGAATAACATTAATGATAAAGATAATAATGATATCGAATTTCCTATTTATGTGTTACAAATAATAATATTTGTAATACTGATATTTATGTTAGTATTAGTATTTATTTTAATAATAATGAAAGTAATAATAATGCTATTAATAAAATAACTATATTTTATCTTGTAGTTAATTTAATGTATTAGTAATATTTATAGTATGTATTATATAATTGAATATTTATTAATTATACTTTTTAATATATTATAATTTACATATAATTAATAATTATGTATAGAAACCATATATATATTCACACTACTATATATAAAGTTATATATTTTTTTTTATATCCAAATTTATTATGTACTAACTATATTTGATATATATATTGAAACAATTAAATTCAAAGTATACATTTAATACTTTGTTACTTTGACAACTTATGCTCGAAACTATCCATATTCGATATACTTTCTATATTAAATTAAACAGTTTAAATAATAATTTTAATTATCCTAAGTTAATCTTTCATAATAACTAAATCACCTGATAATTCATTGATATATTTAAGTCATAATATGTAAGTATTTACATGTATAATTATTTATATGTACATTTCAATTTTTAATTAAGGGTTCGTGAATCGTTGGGCATAGTCACAAAGTAACTGCATACATGAAACAGTTCAAAAAAAATTTGAGATTCAATCTAATAGACTTTGCTCATCGTGTCGGAAACCTATAAAGATTAATTTTAAATTTGGTCGGAAATTCCCGGGTCATCACATTACGCACAAATGGATCAGCAGGATACGGCACAACCCGCTTATGGGCGGTGACCCTAACCAACTGTCCATGTGCGTTCACGAACGGCTTACCTCCATTAACCCCTGGAATAACGGTACCATCGTAGCGGTACCACTTCTTCGACGGGGTAGAGGGTGGCGGTATAGGCTCCTCCTCGGAGTCCTCCTCAGAATCCTCCTCGGGATCCTCCTCGCTGGTGTCATCGGATGATGAATCGTCTGAATCGTCTGAAGGTAGTGCAGGTACATCACGGACGGGAGAAAGTGTCTGGCCGGTGGTCATGGCCCGGTATCTGCCAGGTGGAATCAGCACAACTCGTCCGTTAGCGGTGCGTCTGACCCAATGTCCACGCTCATTACGAAAGGGACTGCCCTCGTTTACCCCAGGGATCACGGAACCATCGGAATGATGTTGTGGCCCCGGGAGACTAGGGCTGGGTGGAGCTGGGATCTCTTCGGGATCCTTGTCTCTGTCTGAGATGACCATTAGGTCAGGCGCGTGACTACTATCCCCAGAAGACGAATCGCCAGAGTTGCCGAAGGGTAGCGGTGAGTCAGTAACAATAGTAGGCGAAGTAGCAGACGTATCTGAATCACTCTCGAAGTCAATGGTCATGGGCGGCACGTTCGACATCTGAACAAGGAAAAATAACTTTTTCCATGTCAGTAAGACATATAGCAAGCACGTAATCAGGCATAATAACTACAGCAGCCTAGATCATCTATAGCAGTACATAGCATGGCAATAATAACAGTATCATACTGAAGCAACATGCAATCAATAGCAGATAGTAGCATGCAGTAGCGAAAATAAGCAGTAGCATACAGCAAGATCATATAGCAGTAAAAGTAGCATGCAACAGTTCCGCAGAAACAAGTAAACGAGCAAGTTGTAGATTATTCCTATTAGTGAATCCTACTCGACTCGGTCAAGACACACTAATGCAACCTAATTCCCTACAACCGATGCTCTGATACCAAATGTGACGCCCCGTACAAAATCAACGTGTACGGATCATCAACAACAGGATCATTACACGGTTACAACTCTATATGCTGTTTAAAAACAAGTTTTGCATTCATGAAAAGATAACGTCTTTACCAACGTCAAATGTTTTACAAAAGATAACGTGCTTCTACTAATAGAAATCATTAACATAAGTACGTGACACAAAGGTCATTACAAAGTCATTGTTCAAGTGTAACATAAGTTGTGAATGCAAAGCAAAAGTTCCATGATTGAGACATCTCTAAACAATGCAGCGGAAGTCTAACACAGTGAGTCTATAACAGCAAGTCTAACAGCGGAAGCAACAACGTCTAAGCACCTGAGAAATAACATGCTTTAAAATGTCAACACGAATGTTGGTGAGCTATAGTTTTTGTAAACAACGATATAATGTAGACCACGAGATTTCGTATTCAAAATAGTATGAAAAGTATATGCTTGTCCGTGGGCACCCGGTAACTAACTTAACAAGTAATATAAATATCACCGCCTAAAAGTACACTTGGTGAGTGCGTAAGTTTACGAAGTATTAAACACCCGTTAAATGCTAGCGCGACTAGCCCGAATGGGGATGTCAAACCCTATGGATCCATATCTAAGATTCGCGCTCACCGGTTCATAAACCAATGAATAAACGTTACCGTGCTAAGGGGAATCTTTGTGCCGTTATATCACCCACACATATATAAAGTTAAAGTACTCGTGTCTAGTATGTAAAACATAAAAAGCGCATGTATTCTCAGTCCCAAAAATAGTTAAAGTAAAAAGGGAGCTATAACTAACAGTGAATGTGCGGTAAAGTCGATACGAAATAAGTAAGCAAGTAGTAAGTCGGTACGATAGGTCCTCAACCTATGTCAAAGATTACTAAGTCAGTAAATGGTCCCCAAAAGTTTAAAAGTAAATAAGTTAAGTCTTAAGTATCATCATCATCATCCTACGTAAAAGATAAAGTAAGTTTTCAACAAGAATAGAGATCGCATCAAAGGGCTGACTTCGGACAGCTGCTACGACAAGGCTCCGTTTTTGAGTCCTATTACTGCTATCAAATTTTCAGATCCTAACTGGATGTCATTTGACCGTGGCGACGGTTCAAGCGCTAGTAGGTCAGAAATTTCAGCACGTCGTTACGAAGGCGTAGTGATTTTCAGAATGCTATAAATCTTAAACCGTATATCGGATTTAGGCGATTCTTAAACGAAAAGTCATCTACTCGAACCGAAATATCTGGAAATCAACTTTCCAGAAGCCCCAGGAGTCTGATCAGGCCCTGAAAAACAGAAAACAAGTGCTCCGGTGGGTTTTTTGGTGCTTGATGCTTATAACGGTTCTCATCCTTGATGTGTATAAGCCTCAAGTGTACAACTCTTTGATGTTTTAGCATCACTTTGACCAAGTTTCAACAATCAACACACCTTGTCAAGACTAAGGATAAATACAACTCACTTAAGAGTTTTAGATGGATGATGAACCAAGGTTACATCATGTTCTTAGTCTCAACACAAATACAAGTTCTAAAATTTAAAGCTACAAACTTTGATTTAATCAAACAAGCAAGACTTTTAGTTACATAAATTTGATCAAACAAAGTAATGAAACCCTAAGCTAGAAAGCTTGGATCCCTTAACAATAATTATGAGATTTCAAAGCTAGAAAGCTTGAATCTTTTATGTCCTTGAAGATCTTTAAAGCAAAAAGCTAGATCTTCAATTTTCATGAAGATCATAAACACAAGTTTTGATCTTTTAACAAAAACAAAGTGATCTTAAGCTACAAAACTTAGATCCAACAAAGTAATGAAGATCCAAAGCTAGAAAGCTTGAATCTTTTATGTTCTTGAAGATCTTTAAAATATAAAGCTAGATCTTCAAGTTTCATGAAGATCATAAACACAAGTTTTGATCTTTTAACAAAAACAAAGTGATCTTAAGCTATAAAGCTTAGATCCATCAAAGTAATGAAGATCCAAAGCTAGAAAGCTTGAATCTTTCATGTTCTTGGAGGATTCAAATCAAAGTTTGAATCTACAAGATATAACAAGATCAAAAAGCTAAAAAGCTTGATCTTATGATGATGATGTTGTTGTGATTAAGAAGAAAAGGAGAAGAAGAAGAAAATTCAAAAACTTACAATTTTAGTGTGAGAAAGACTAGAGAGAAAGTTAGAGAGCAAGTGTGTGTAAAATGAGAATGAGATCAAGTGTGAAATGGAAGAATGAGGCTTGAATTTATAGTGGTGGGGGGTGGTGGTTTGGCCGAAAATTTGGGGGACAAGGGGGGGACAAACTTTGCTTTTTGCATGGTGGTGGTCTAAAGGTGGTGCTTATTGTTGGGATCCCATGCAACATATGTAGTAATGGTTAACAAAAATGATAGTATGTTGGCTCATCTTAATGGGTTTTTTGTCCTACATCTTAATGGATCATAAACTTATTAAAGTTGGGTTAATTTAATGGTCCATTAACTAGAGTAGGGTGGGTCTAAGTCCATTAAGGTAAAAAGTCCATTAAGACTAAGTAGTGTGCATTAGTAAATTACTAAGCGTAATTAAGCAACCAATAAGCCAAGTAATTGTCATTAGAAAATAACAATTAGTTTTAGGTAGTCATAATATTCTAATTACGACAAAAGTTTAACGTGTACAAAGTACATAGCTCGTTCTAAACGCCAAGTGACACTAACGGTCATAAAAGCATTCAAGGATCAAGTTGAGTGATTAAGCACTTAATAACACGTTGTAAGATATTTAATGAAAGTAATTAATCATAAATAATGATCCCAGAATATAATCTAACACAGTACGCACAATGTGATGACCCGGAAATTTCGACTAAATTTAAACTTAATCTTAAATGATTAATGATTTCGACACGATAAGCAAAGTCTGTAAAGTTGAGTCACGAAAGTTTTGGAACTATATTCATGTAATCAATTATTCTTTGACTGTTCTCGATGATTCATGAACAATTATATGTATATATATATATATATATATATATATATATATATATGTACAAGTAAAAACGACTTTCTTACAGTAAAACACTATTTGCTACAGTAAAAATGACTTTGCTACAGTAAAACACTATTTGCTACAGTAAATACTATTTGCTACAGTGAAACCGTGCTTTGCTACAGTGCTACAGTAAATAGTATAACACTATTGGAGTATAAATCACTGTTTAAAAATAGGAGGGAGTAAAACACTATTGGAGTATAAATCGCAGCAAATAGGAGGAGTATTAACTGTGAATGACAATGATTATAGAAGACAGAAGTAGGGACATTGAAATATAAGGGGAGATATAAAGCCCGATAACAAATCCGAAATTACAAACCATGTATATCAATAAGTATTGCAACGTAAAGACACGGGAGAACTAAAAACACTATAAAGCCAAGAGTATAGTAAAAGTAAATAGATTCCTCCGGCGGATGAAAAAGAAGAATGATGGTTGCAATAACCAGAATAATGTTCAGAATCAGAACTTGATTGAGCATTTCACAAACTTTAGAATATGAATTGGGGAAGAAGTTTTAAGATATGCAAATTATGAAACGGAATAAGTCAATTTATAATGAAATTACCGGACAAAGTAACCGGGGCAGGTTACAGCATTTAATTAAAGTGGATCCTAATTTCCTTAAATCCCGGTAAATCAAATCTTATTTTCAAAGATTTTCTTTAAATCCCTTGAATTCCGGAAATCAACTTTGACTACGACAAATGTCAAGACGAATCTTTAATTACCTCATTTCACTCTTTTGTGATAGTTTCACTCATACTTTTCGTGTAATCGAATTGTTATATCCATATTTTCACATAAGTGAAAAACTTTATATTTACTGAACTTACGCTATTCATAAACGGAACTCGACTCAGTCAAGGTATACAAAACATTTCATTCTATTATATCCTTTTGATGAAGATTTTATGAACAATCGAATTCATGATGAGAATTCAAACTATATCATATTCTTTTATGCGGGAATATCCTGATCTTAGTTATCAAACTTTCCTTCATCAAATTTCGGGACGAAATTTCTTTAACGGGTAGGTACTGTGATGATCCGGAAATTTCGACTAAATTTAAACTCAATCTTAAATGATTAATGATTTCGACACGATAAGCAAAGTCTGTAAAGTTGAGTCACAAAAGTTTTGGAACTATATCCATGTAATCAATTATTCTTTGACTGTTCTCGACGATTCATGAACAATTATATGTATGTATGTATATATATATATATATATATATATATATATATATATATATATATATATATATATATATATATGTACAAGTAAAAACGACTTTCTTACAGTAAAACACTATTTGCTACAGTAAAAATGACTTTGCTACAGTAAACACTATTTGCTACAGTAAACACTATTTGCTACAGTGCTACAGTAAACACTATTTGCTACAGTAACTACAGTAAAATACTATTTGCTACAGTAAACCTCTATTTGCTACAGTAAACACTATTTGATGTCGACAAACTAAAAGTTAAACGATTGTGAGCTGGATCCCATAGCCATGCGATCGCATGGCCAAGAAGGCAAAACCCCATGCGATCGCATGGGGTACTGTAGCAGGCCTGATACTATAAAAGCTCGAGCTGGTTTCCAGTTTATTTAAAATTTTATTATTATTATTATTATTATTATTATTATTATTATTATTATTATTATTATTATTATTATTATTATTATTATTATTAAAGATTAATATTATTATTAATCTTATTATCAGTAGTATGAGTATTATTATTTATACATAAAATACTACGACGAGGTCATGAGCGTGTCACTTTCAAAATGGGTTTTTGAGCGGGATAAAGCTAAGGAAATTATGGGTTATAACTATGGAGGTTATGGGTAATGTTCATGGGTATTTTTGTGAATCAAATCTCGTGTTTATCATCTCCGATGCGCCTACATGCTTTCCTGCAATATTGTATATCAATATTAAACAGTGAGTTTCATATGATCCCTTTTTCTCTTTACATTTTTGGGCTGAGAATACATGCAATGCTTTTATATCTGTTTTACTAAATGGATACAAATACTAAAACTGATTTTGTGTGAGTTTCATTTGCTCCCTTTTTAATTGCTTTTGCAATATATTTTTGGGCTGAGAATACATGCAATTTATTTTAAACGCAATGGACACAAGTACATACTAAATTCTACACTGAGTTTGAACCGAAAATCCCTTAGCTTTGGTAACTAGTAACTGTCGGTTATAAGAACCGATGGGCGCGAATAGAGATATATGGATCCATAGGGCTTGACATCCCCGTCTGTTCCAGGTATAGAAAGAAACTCTAGCCTGAACTATGAAACAGACGTATGCTATTTGAAGTTAGTACACGTTGGATTGCGTGTATTGTACATGTTGATTGCATGTTAAACGAGGGGTACTTATTATAAACGTTAAGGCTTAGTTACCAGGGTGCTCAATTTTGTAGAACCGATTGATAAACGTTTCGGATGAAACAACTGAAATCTTGTGGTCCACCTTTTATGTAAAACCTATTGATAAACGTTTCGGATGAAACAACTGGAACCTTGTGATCAACCTTTACATACAGATGATTTGAAATGTTAAAACATATTGATAAACGTTTTGAATGAAACAACTGAACTTTTGTAATCCACATTGATATACGGATTATGTGTAATATTAAAACTATGAACTCACCAACTTTTGTGTTGACACTTGTTAGCATGTTTATTCTCAGGTTTCTAGAAGTCTTCCGCTGTTTGCTTATACGTGATACAAGTTATGTGCTGGGAGTCATAAATGCAATATACAAGAAACTTGCATTCACCAAACCATTACCATGTACCTTATTTTGACTGTATTGTCAACAGATGTATTATTGTAAACCATTTAAATGGTGATTGTCTATACGTAGGAATCATCAGATGTTAAAAACCTGAAATTTATATATTCATTTATGAAATACCTTTTCAAACGAATGCAATGTTACAAAACGTATCACATAGAGGTCAAAACCTCGCGATGAAACCGGTGAATAACGTGCTGCGTCAAAAGGGATTTTGACCGGCCGTTACACACAAATACGCAGTTTCATGAAAGTAATAAGTAAAATTAAAAGTCGAAAAAGTCGGGTCGTTACAGAGAGTGTTAAAATACAATGCAAATTTAGAATAATATGGAATTAGTAAATGTATATGGGTAAAATATCTAGATATTAATATGTATATGAAAAATATCTAGATATTAAAATATAAAAGAAAAATCTAGAAGATAAAATGTAAAAGAAAAATCTAGATATTTTTATGTGGTAAAAATATCTAGATATTTATCCATGGAAATATCTAGTATGTATAACTTTCCATGGAGTAGTATAAATATGGGTTGCAATTTCATTTATGAGTGAGGTGTGAGTAAGGAGTGAAGAAGTAAGAAAAGAGTGAGTGAGTGAAAGAAAGCTTATAAGTATAGAAGAGAAAGATAGTGTTGTAAGTAAGTAATATTTTAATTGTATTTTGTATTAATAAAAAGTATTCTTTGTTAAGTTTACCGATTAAGCCTTAGTTTGTGTTTAAGTTCTTAGTGCACTTGTGTTATTCTTGTTATATGGTCGGCTCTGCCGCCTAAGTGATATATGGTCGGTTATACCGCCTGAATGATATATGGTCGACACTGTCGCCTAAGCATTATTGTGCACTAAGGATTCATAAAATTAAAAGCTAATCAACGTCAAAGTGTTGGTATAGTGAATGTAGTATAATCTAGGTCCTCTATAGTGGGTGTGTTAGGCTCGTCGAAGCTTTCAACACTTACCTGTTTGAGTAGTAAAAAATACCACTTTGAACAAGTTAACCATTTCAACCCATTAGGGTTGTTGTTTTTCCCCAATTAAGCTTTCACAACAATTTACAAGACACATGCATATCATTCAAACTTGTTTGATGTTAAAATCAGTAATTTATAGTCAACACTCATAGAACCCTAGCTCAATTAGGTTAGAAATCATACCTCAAGTTTGAAATCATACCTCAAGTTTATTATCGACGAACTTTCTATCTTTAATGCGTTCTCTGGTTGCTCGTGCATCAAATTTTCACGATTAGTTGTTCAAAAATTTCATGAATTAAGCTTCGTTTTCTTCTTTTCTTCTTCATTTCTTCGACACACTTGCTACTTACGTGTTCTAATTTAATGAGATGATAATTAGGGATTTAATCCGTTTTAGTTCCAGTCGTCGAATGTGAAGATGGAACAAGAACGAAAATGGCCTGGAGCAGAAAATCTGGTGGATCGTGAGGAGAATTTTCCAAACTGGAAAAGTTAGGTTACTCTTGAAGGTAACCTTGTAAGACATTAATTGAACAAACGACATTTGTCGAACATATAGAAATCAAGGTTGAAAATGCTTGAGACATGATCGAGACGGTCGGATCTAAAGAGTCGATATGAAGGTTGAACGTTAACTCACGTTGAATTTTGACTAGTTTTTACCTATAATCGCTATTACTACTAATATAATACAAAAAAATAACAATAAACTACATCAATTTTGATTGATATAATTAAACCAAACTTTCGACTTTTGACCGGCGTTGACCCGACCTTTCTCTCATTTGACTCTACTTTTGACCGTTGACCGACTTACTAGATGCCGAGATGGAGTCGAGAAGGACTAGTCACCAAAACACCGCAACGGCCGCCGCAACGGACGCCTTTTGCAACCACGATCGAAATAAGGATCTTAATATTTAAATTGCGTAAAAAGGTAACGAGTACGCTATGTGCTCATGAGATAATCTATTAATCTTTGATTTCTCATAGGTTAATGTGGTGGTTTGCGGTGGTAGCGGAGCCGGTGGTCGGATCGATGGGTTTGTTGCACGAGAGATTTTTTTTGGGAGATCCGGGTTATGGATATGAGATCTCATTCTTTGCGATCCTGTGCGAAAGATTGTTTAAGCTATCAAATTCGGGGGTTAGCGCAAATGAGAGAGAAAATCCGTAACGGGTAAGTTAACCTTTGGATTCTTGATTGCCTTGATATTTGGACTGTAGGTGCTAGACACATTGATCTCAAAGAGATTAAAATTTGGTAGTGATCGGACACTTCAATTTGAAGATATGATTTTTGAAGTCGGTTGCCATTCTGAAAAAACCTTTAAGGTTTGATTGCGCAGCTGTGAGAGAAAATTCATTGTAGGTTTGTCTACCGTTGAATCGACCTGGAATTGAATTGAAGATACTAGACATACATATAGAACTATGGTAAAAGATTTAGTGACGATCGACCGTTGGCTTTTAAGTTATTGACTATCGATTTTGCAGTAGATTTGAAAGAATTTCCGAGTTTAATGTCGCGAGTTGAGAGACGGTTTTACACTTACTTTTACCAACTCAAGTGGTCCAGATTTTTTATTGGTTAGTGAACAAAATTAATTCTTAAAGGGAAACCTTAATATATTACGGAAACGCAAAATATAGAATAACAGCCAACATTGATTTAATAATTGAATTATAAACCACACTTACAGACTTTCAACCGGTAGTAAACAATCAAGATTAAAGATGAACTATGGAATGGAAAACTTTAATACATTCACACCTTTACAAACACAAAAACGTACACGATAACGATTCGTTACTATATGCATATGACTTCCGTATAGAACAATATATATTATATATATAAACCTTCTTTTGAATGTTGGAGTGCCTACGACCTGCAAAACATACAATATTTGCAGTAAAGAATTGATGCAATATAACATCCGATATATTTTGACGTAACTTATGGAAAAGTTGAAAACATAACAGATGCAACATTTACCTTTTAAACTTCCGATAGAGCAAAGCCAATGTCACGTATATCCAATCCTTTGCGAGACTTAATGATGCAAAAAGTAAATGCCTGAATCGACGGTTGAAAAATATAACACCACAAAACCCCCAAAATCCAGCTGCAAATCCAGCACCCATTCCCATGTAATATGATTTCCAAAAGTCGTCGTCATCCTCCACAATGGTAGTAGAAGGTGCAGACCTCGATATTGGAGCAAGAGGAGGCCCATATAGTAGCGGGTTACCTTCATAAAAGGATGAATTAAAGCCTTGGAGTTGAGTCCCAGTTGGTATTTTTCCTGACAAGTTATTGTATGAGAGGTCAAGATAACCTAAACCGTCCAACCGTGCCAAACTTGATGGAATATTTCCAGAAAATTGATTTCTCGACAAGTCGAGAGAATCAAGAGATCTCAACATACCGATATCTTTTGGGAGTTCACCAAGAAGTTTGTTGAATGAGATATTTAACGAGACTAATTCGACAAGACGAGTGATCTCAAAGGGAAGCTTCCCAGATAAGCTATTATTTGAAAGATCAATGATATTCAGTAGCTCGAGAATACTTCTTCCAAATGATCTTTCTATTCCTTTCCATGCAACCAATGCATTGTCAATGAACTCTTCATGTACCTCCTCTGTAGGAGGACTGACACAAGGAGCACCATCACCAGGACACTCAGGTATAAAAGTAGAACCCGGAACTGGAGGAGGATAATTTTTAGGAATAAAATGATACGTCTTATAAGAATGATAAGTCATATCATCTCCAAACTTTTTACTAGACATAGATGTGAAGTTATCAAAGCAACCAGGAATATTACCCACCAATCCATTGTTAGATATGTCAAGGATATTAAGATTGTTCAACAAACATAATTGGGTGGGAAGACTACCATTAAACATATTTGATTTTAAAACAAGAACATAAAGGCTCGTAAGTCTTTCCCCTACCCACGCAGGTATTGTGCCAGATAACTTGTTTTCCCCAAGATCCACAAACCTCATATTTGTACAGTTGCTCAAGGACATGGGCACTTCACCAACAAAGGCATTTTTCCGAAGATACAATGCCTCTAGTTGATTCAAGAATCCAAAAGACAAAGGAATATTCCCGAATAAATTGTTGTAAGATAAATCAAGAATTACCAGCTTTTGGAATTGCGACCAACAATCAGGAAGGCTACCAGAAAATGAATTGCTAGAAAGGTCAATGAAAGTTAATTCCCCAACAATATGACATAAGAAAGAGAGGTTTCCTTTGAACTTGTTTCTAGAAAGGTTTAACGAGGCGAGTTTAGAAGGCAATAGTGGTACCTTACCTTCAAGACGGTTGTTACTCAAATCCAATCCAGGGTACTGGTCAAAGTCTAATGATATATTTGGTAGCGTGCCTCTCAATTCATTTGAAGAAAGGTTCAAAAATTTCAATCCAAGGGGTAGTTGGTCCCAGAACCACGGAGGGACACTATCTGATATACCAGCACTGGAAATATCAAGAACTTGGAAACTTGTTTGAGTTTTGATCCACAAAGGAAAACTAGGTCCCAGCTTGCAGGATTGCAATTTTATAGTGTCTAAATGGAAAGGAATTCTAAAATCTGAGCTTAATTTAAATGAAAATGAATTGAAAGACATATCCAAATAGGTTAAGGAGGAGAGATTTATAAAGTAAAGGTCGGATATGACACCATGAAGTGAGTTGGATGAAATATCGAGAGAAATAAGATTTGAAAGTTGACCGATACTGTTGGGTAAATCACCACTCAACTGATTACCAGATAGGTCTAACTCTTGTAGGGACTCCCTTCCTCCTGTGAGGTCATCAGGAATGCTTCCATTGAATAAATTGTGAGCAAGTGACAATATAACCAATGATGGCCATCGAGCGAAATTAGGCAAGGGACCTGTAAGGATGTTTTCTGAGACGTCTAAGCATTCGAGAGAACTTAAAACTTCAAAGGAAACGGGAATAGATCCCTTCAACGAATTACCACTCAGATCAAGATACCACAAGTTGGATAGATTTCCAAGCTGATGAGGAATCGGTCCACTGAGATTAGCATTAGCCATAACCAGCTGCCCTAAGTTGGTAAGGGAACCCAAAAAGTTTGGTATATGATTGGACTGAAAATCATTTCCAGATAAATCAAGAGTTTGTAGCTGCTTTAACATCTTTATTGATGGATTAATTTTACCTACCAAATGATAATCAGAAAGACGAAGTTCGGTTACGTCATCAGTCTCGGTGTCACAATAGACACCTGGCCATTTGCAACACTCCCTCTTTTCTTCTTCATTACTCCAATCATTTAGTGTGCCATTTATATCTTTTAAGTCTGCTTTAAACATCAGCAGAGCTTGTACCTCCTTCTCGATGCATGACCCTGTAACCGTCATGTTGGCATCTTCACAAATAAATAATAGTACTACGCATAGCACCGAATACACAATTACAGCATGCGTCATATCATAAAAAACTTATCAACTAGAAATGGAAAACCCAAGAGAGTGTAGCTTACCACCTCAGGTGTTGATCAAACCCACAAGTAATTAAAACTTTAATTAGCAGCTGCAGTAAGTTAGTACCTAGGTCTATATTTTACTGGTTTTAAGAAATATTGTAATCGTTTGCCTTACATTTTATCAAGGAAAGTATGTCGTGTGTATATATAACACTCACAAACCTGCCTCCTATTTCTCTTTACCTACCTCTAATTTAAATTCCAAAGACCAAGACTTTTCAGTAAAAAACAGGATTCATGCATGAATAGCCCGACATTTATGACTTGGGAGAAAAGTAAGGAAATCAGAATGAGCTTTATTATACATATATACATTTATTTTTGTTATGTACTATGTAACTAAATGAGTTTTATACGAATCGGGGAATCATTATCATCAAATGAAGCTTCTTTTTTATAAGAGTTCATCTGTTCAAACGCCCGATGATTACGAATGGCACTTCTACACAGTAGCGGAACTTGAACCCGACCTCAGATGGGGCGGGTGCAAATATTTAGTAAATTTTTCATTACAGCTGAGGTAAACACTAAAAAAAATCTTATTTTTTAGTAATTTTTTTTAAGTGTAATTTAAAAAAAAAAAAAATTAGCTGGGATAGATGCCTCGCCCTGTCTACACAATGCTCCGCCCCTGCTTCTACACCTGTGAACAGTAGCAGGCTCATTGTAATTAGTATTATAGATAAATAAATATATAATTATATACTCGTGTAATATAGGAGTAATATATTATAAAAATAAATAAATAAATTATATAATATAAGATATAAGTAAAATTATGAATGTACATTAATACAGATATAAATATAACGTAACTTAGATACTCCATAGTCTATTAGTCTATACAGTTTATAACATAGTATACTAACGCAAAAATAGAAATTTCGTTGTTAATGAAATGATTAAATATAAAATATTACTAAAGAATTGAATTCAACCGTTATTTCAAATTTGATGCGATTACATTCAAATGATGACATGTGTATTTACCTTTTGTGTTAGTCAACACTTATTAATCTGCTATGCCTAAATTACCCTTGCTTAAAATGCATTACTACATTATTCTTTTCTAATTAATATAAATATAATTATAATAATATAATTATAATAATATAATAATTATAATTATAATTATAATTATTGTATAAAATCTGGATGAATAAATCCTAATATATTATTATCGTCTACACCTACTGCCGTCGAAGCTTTCAATCACTCTGCTACGATTCACATATAATATTTGGTACACCTTCAAAACTCATTTATGAATAATAATTTGTGTAAAGGTCCGTCCTAAACCATCTGGACGAACACTTCAACATCTGGTTCCATTGCGAGGTACTGACCTCTATATGATACGTTTTACAAATATTGCATTCGTTTTTAAAAGACTAACTTTCATTACAACGATAATCGACAATTATGCATACCACTTCATAATATATCCAAACTATAAATGACTTAAACTGTCATTACTTCATAATAATCTTTTTGAACTCAACGACTCGAATGCAACGTCTTTTGAAATATGTCATGAATGACTTCAAATAATATCTTTAAATTGAGCAAATGCACAACGGAAGATTTCTTTCGTATCTGAGAATAAACATGTTTAAAAGTGTCAACCAAAAGGTTGGTGAGTTCATTAGTTTATCACAAATATTCATTTTCAACAATTTAATAGACCACAAGATTTTCATTTTTCATTTTCATTTCCATAATCATTATACAGGCATTTTGCAATCTGCATAAAGATAAAATCATTCATATGGTGAACACTTGGTAACCGAACTAACATGATGCATATAGAATATCCCCCGCATACAGGCATTTCGCAATCTGCATGCTATATACCGGCCGTCGCAATCAGTATATATCAATTGAAGTACTAAAGCATTCGTAACCCGAATGGGACGTGTCAAGGTCCATAGATCTATCTTTAGGATTCGCGTCAATTAGGGGCCATTTCCCTAATTCTTAGGCTACCAAGCTAACAAGGGGCGATATTCGGTATTCGTAATCCAACCATAGAATATAGTTTAAGTACTTGTGTCCATTTCGTAAAACAGTTTATAAAACAGCGCATGTATGATGTATTCTCAGCCCAAAAATATATAAAAAGGGAGTAATGAAAACTCACGATACAATATTTTGTAGTGAAAATATTCATTCGACGATACTGAACAATGCAGGGTTGGCCTTGAATTCACGAACCTATATCATTTGTATATATATTAAAACATATACTTGTAATCAAATAAATATATTATTATTAGTGATATAATTTTTATATTAATAAACTATATATTTTATTATTTTATTAAATATATTCATTTTATATATTTTAATAAATAAGATATTAATATAATTTAATTATGTGTATTAAGTATATTGTTATATGAATATCATTTGTTAGTTAAATTAATGAAAATATTAAGATAAGGGTAATAATACTATTAGATTTTAATAATAAAGAAAATTTTATATAAGCTGATAATTTTAATAATACTTAAAATGTTACTAATAATGATACTACTAATAATATTCTTAATAATAATACTAGTTTTAATAAAATGATAGATTTAAAAATTAATGATACTTCTAGTATTAATGATAACAGTAATAATACTGATATTAATAATATCTATAAAAATAACCATTTTATTACTAATGATAATAATTTTAGTAATAGTTCATTAAATGATACTTATAATAATAATGATAATGTTAATAATAACACTTGTATTAATATTAATAATACTTACTTTAATATTAATACTAATACTAATAATCATAAAATGATAATACTAATATTAATAATGATAATTTATATTATTTTTATAATAATAATAATAATAATAATAATAATAATAATAATAATAATAATAATAATAATAATAATAATAATAATAATAATAATAATAATAATAATCATCATCATCATCATAATAATGATAACAATACTTATATTAATCTTAGTAATAATAATAATAATAATAATAATAATAATAATAATAATAATAATAATAATAATAATAATAATAATAATAATAATAATAATAAATGTTAATACTTTGTAATGATAATAATATTAGTAATAATAATATTAGTAATAATTTACTTACTATAATCGTAATAATAATAATGAGTGTTAATTAATAATACTAATAATTATAATACTAATAATCATAATAATCAAAATAATGATATTAATAATGATAATAATTATAATAATAATAATAACAATAATAATAATAATAATAATTTTTGTAATGAAAACTACCTTTCAAAAGCCTTTCTAAAAAAAATGCTCCAAGCCGAGCTCGAACCCGAGACCTCCCGCTCATACGCAAACACTCTAACCACTCGGCCATTTAAGTTTTTCTGAATTATAACAGTTTTAAATATATATAACCCGCATAAATTTATTGTTCTTCTTCTTCATATTAAATCAACCAGGGATCGAATCAAGGCTCTCAATGGATTACTTAATTAGTTTTAGAACTTTAAAATGATACAGAAACGATTCCTAATCGTGATTTTAAATTAATCAAACGCGATAATAAAAAAAAATCCCAACAACAGTCGCTGTTCATGTTTAAAAAAAATGGAACTAAATCCTTGATTCTGATATTTGGTCATTTTTAGGATATAATTATAACATGAAAAAGTTTCTAAATTGTTTCTATAAACTTTCTGGATCCTCAATTTTATCAGAAACATCATAAAAATTACGAATTTTAATGAAGAATAAACGGTTGACTTTTAAATTTTTAAGTTTGACTTTGAAATTTGAATTCAAGAGATAAAATTGGAACTTGAAAACTTACAGATAGTTTGATTAAGGAATTCCTAACATGATTGCATTATTACATTTTGAAATAGAATTCAAATTCGAATTTTTGATAAAATTATCAAGAACAGAGCAGTCATGCTGTGTTCTTCATATTTTTTTTTAAAATTCAACAATTTAAAGGTTGTTAATGGTAATTGAAATTGTTAGTTGATAATGTGAGGTCGTCTGGTATCATTTATCACTGAAATGTTCGAGTTTTATAGCAATTTGTGGGTTGACAAGAATTAATCAGGAACAAAAGTAAAATAATAAAAAAAATAAAAAGTTGAATAAGATTGCTAACTGAATTTGGATTGTTTTGATTTTAATTTCAACGATTAGAAACAGTAATTATCAATCAATTACAATTTGAGAATGACAGGAAACTGATTTTGATTCTGTATTTGTGTTATTACATTTTTAATTAATCTAAATTAATAATTATATTAATAATACAATAATATTGATTTATATATTATAGTTGTATATATATCAGTATATATATATATATATCTGATTTTATATATCTGTATATATATCTGTATTTATATATCTATATGTATATATCTATATTTACATATTAATAATATTAATAAAAGTTTATAATATTAATAAAAGTTTATAATAATATACTAGTAATCATAATAATATTATTATTAATGAATATGATAATAATAACTATAAAATTTATAACAATAATATTATTAATAATAATAATAATACTAATTATACTAATACTAATATTATTAATGATAATAATAATATTAGTAATACTACTATAATAATTTATATATAACAAATTCGTATCTATAAATTATATATTTAAAATAATATTAATAACATTAGTATGGATATTAATATTGAAAGTAATGACAATATTATTATAACAATTATATTTATAATTAACTTTAATATATTAGTATTACATATCATTGATTATGTAATATAACTATATAATATACATTACATGATAACTTATATTGAGTAATAAATTTTTATACATTTTAACATATATTACAATATACATATAATAATAATTATATATAGAAATCATAACTATTTATATATAGATTCATTACAACATAATTATTTTGTATTATATTTTACATATTCAATTCTAATGTTTAAATTATAGTTTATAATTTCAAATTGTTATATATACTTTCATATATATATATATATATATATATATATATATATATATATATATATATATATATATATATATATATATATATATATATATATTTACATATTTACTTACAACAAATGTTCGTGAATCGTCGGGAATAGTCAAAGGTTAAATGTTTCATGAAACAGTTCAAAAATTTTGAGACTCAATATTACAGACTTTGCTTATCGTATCGAAACCATATAAAGATTAAGTTTAAATTTGGTCGGAAATTTCCGGGTCGTTACAATTTGTTCTTCATGAAGATATTTATCTTCTATCTATACTATTAAAATATTATGTGTATGTTTATTTATAAGCAATCTTCGCATGTATAACAGTGGCATTTTTATTATTATTAAACTAGACATTACGGAGTATAATTTTACATGAATGTACTTATAAGTGTAACATTTAATACTTCATTTTCTATTAAAAATATACTTTGTGAACATCCGAGTGCATCTGCTTTACAAAAAGTGCGACTAATCTTTTTTACAATTTGTTCTTTATCTAGGATGATGAATTTGGGGGTGGAATCATCAAATCTGGAACAAGAAATTTCGGAAGACATTCCTAATGTTGGGATGAAATTTGATTCAGAAGGCGAGATTTATAGTTACTACAACAATTATGCATATCAAATGGGACAAGGAGTCCGTATATTGAGTACAAGGACAAAGGGTGACAAAAAATATTATGCACTTAGATGTCATAAAGGAGGTGTATATGAGCCGAAGTCGGAATCTAACAAACCAAGGAAGTCAAGCAAAATAGATTGTAAGGCAAAAATAAGTGTGATAGTTGATTGTGATGGAAAATGCACTATCTCCGGTGTTTGTTTTGAGCATAATCATGCATTAAGTCCCAAAAAATCACGATATCACCGATCTCAGAAGAAAATTGATCCTTATTCTAAGAGAAGACTAGAGTTAAATGATTCTGCGGGAATTTCAATAGAAAAAAATTTTAGTTCCTTGGTAGTAGAAGCTGAAGGATATGAGAACTTGACATTTGATGAGAGAGATTGTAGAAATTACATTGCGAAGGTAATACAACTTCGACTTGGAAAGGGGGATGCTGAAGCACTTCGTGATTATTTTGTTCGTATGCAAAAAAGAAGTACAAACTTTTTTTATATGATTGATATGGATGATGAAGGTCATTTAAAAAATGTTTTTTGGGGTGATTAAAGGTCTATAGCAGCTTACCAATCATTTGGAGATGTCGTATCTTTTGACAGCACATATTTGACCAACAAATATAATATGCCTTTTACTCCTTTTGTTGGAGTGAATCACCATGGGCAATCTATGTTATTTGGATGTGGTTTAATTTCACTTGAGGATACAGAAACATATGTGTGGTTATTTAAGTCATGGTTGGAATGCATGGATGGACATGCACCAAAAGCAATAATCACAGACCAGTGTCGAGCAATGCAAGGAGCTATAGCACGTGTATTCCCTTAATCTTACCATCGTCTCTACCTATGGTATGTAATGAAAAAGGTTCCGTAAAAATTGGGTAAGTTGAAGCAATATAAAGCAATAAAGAAGACGTTAAAATCCCTTGTATATGAGTCTATTGAGTATCAAGAGTTTGAAGATGGGTGGCCCTAAATGATAAAAGACTATAATCTTGAAAACAATGAGTGGTTATGCTCCCTATTTAATGATCGAAAGCGTTGGGTGCCATTGTATGTCAAGGTAATATTTTGGGGAGGGATGTCTACTACTCAGAGAAGTGAAGGTATGAATGCTTTTTTTGATGATTATGTTAATTCAAAAACTTCCTTGTGGCAATTTGTTGAACAATATGACAATGCACTTAAAAGCAAAATAGAGAAAGAAAATAAAGCCGATTTCGATTCTCTCAATGCTAAAGAAAATAAAGCCGATTTCGATTCTCTCAATGCTTCTTATAAATTGATGACTGCCTTTTACTTTGAAAGACAATTTCGAGAATCCTACACCAATGCGATGTTTAAGTTGATCCAGGTTGAGCTGCACAATATGTTATTTTGCAATCACTTGCTTTTGAAAACACATAGTACAATGTCCATGTTTAGTGTCACGGACATTCTCAGAGGAAAATGTGGAGAGTTGAAAAGGAAGGTTGTTTACAAAGTGACTTATGATGAAGTTGGATGTGATATTCAATGTTCTTGTCATTTGTTTGAGTTTCGAGGAATTTTTTGTAGGCACGGGATGAAAATATTAATTGAGAAGGATATTAAAGAACTTCCTTCTCGCTATATCATGTCTAGATGAAGGAAAGATTTGAAGCATCATCACTACTACGTGATTAACTGTTATGAGGATTTGAAAAGCGGAGAATGGGCTAAACAATTTGATAAACTGTGTTCTTATTTCTATGAAGCTGCACATATTGCTAATACCGAAGAAAAGTTTGATTATTTACTTGAATGCATAAAATTGCTAAAAGAAAAATTAACCGATGATTCTAGTTGGGGTGTTACTAGTGGCAAAAATTTTGTACCATAAGTTGATCATCAAGTTTCGGCGCCGACTAAGTCCTTGTTACCACCCGCGCAGGTACGTAGTAAAGGTCGTCCACCAACGAAGAGGAAAGAATCCATGATAGAAAAAGTTACAAAAAAGAAGAGGAAGACGAATGTAAGCTAAAATGCATTTATTTTTGTTACCATTGCTTTTTAATTGGCTGACATAATTAATGACTCAATGATCCATTTACTGTAGGTATGTGAAGGAAATCAAGCAACGAGTTATAAATATGGTGCAAGTTCCGTCAATGATAATACATGTAGGCGACCTAACAACTTTGATCTTCTTTTTTTTACGGCGAAAAAGAAAAATATATTGATAACCATTGAAACCTTCATCAAAATAATGAAAGGTAACAATGCAAAAAACGGATACAATTAAGGATCGACAACACGATCTTGCAAAGCAGGGAACAATTGAAAGAACTTGTAAGAAAATACATAAAACTAAGACCTACAAATATGAAAATAGATCCCATATATACGATTGAAATCCGTGGCAAAAGCTAAAATTGATATACCAAAGGAAGACCTTTAACTCGAGATTGCGACCGATGACCGATTGATCTTAATCATTGAGCATACAAAAGCTTTATGGAACATGGAGGGATTTTTCTACTTGATTGATTTATGATAATTATTGTATTTTTTTTGTAAGATCCTGTTTCCAGTTGTGTTGGACGCCGTCCAAAATGGTGGAACACCGTCTAACATTGAAGGGCTGGACGCCGTCCAGATCACTTAGACGTCGTCCAAATGATCTGGCGGACCAGCTCTTGGGTTTTTAGATATTTTGAAGGGGCTTTTTGGTAATTTCACATGGGGGACGACTTTAAGGTCCCAAGATCAGATTGGTGGGTGCCTTTACTCCATTTTCATCTACCATCTCCTTTTCCACTTCAAGTTAGAGAGAGAGATAGAGAGATTTCTTGTGTGAGAAAGCTCAAATCAAGAAGGAAGGAGCTCGATTCGGATTTAAGCTTGAGTGTTAAAGTTGTTCATCTCATCACTAGCTACGTTTTAATTGTGGTGGTACATCTTAACCTTAATTTCCTTACTTAATTAGTGATAAGGGTTAGGGTTTGGGTTAGTGATGAACATAAAAACCCATTTGTTGGTAAATTAGGGTTTTTGGGTAAGATAGGGTCATGAGGACCCAAGGATGACTAACCTAGGGTTTTAATGTGATAAATGGTGTTTATGAGTATTAAATTGTTAACAATCACTAGTATACTTTGTGGTTGGGTGATTGGGTGTTATTTGGGTTGTGGGTAACCCAAATGGGGGTGTTAACCTTGAAATGGGTCAAATGAGTCTTTGGTGACCTAGGTTGTTAAATGTGTATGAAAACATACTAACCTTGCGATAATAAGTGTATTAAGACCAAAATTGGCTAGTGCTAGGGTTTTGGCGAAGTTGACCCAATATCAGGGTTAAGAGTGCAAATGGGTCGAAATTGCACTATGGGTCAAATTGACACTAGGATGGTGAGTGAGTTGGTTGACCAACTTGTTTGGGTGATTGATAATATGCATAATGTAATAGGTACGTTACATTGAAGGTTTCAAGCTTGATTTCTCATTTCACCGAAGGCGTTAAGGTGAGTGGAATAATTATGCATATGTGTATGTAATGTATTTACTTGTGCGAAATGCGATGTGGGTTTTAAGTTCGGGTATGCGATACCACATCGTGTTGGCATGGGATGAGGGCTTAAAGTTCTGGCGTTCGATACCTCATCATCATGTGTGGCATATGATATGGGTTTAAAGTTCGGGCGTTCGATACCATATCATATGTGTGTGTGCGGGCGTGAAGTGTGGGTTATAAGTTCAGGCGTTCGATACCACATTTCACGTAACGGGTGGGTTTAAAGTTCGAGCGTTCGATACCACCCAAGGGACTAGTGATGCATACTAGTGGCGTCTGCGTGGCTAACGGTTCACTCGCGAGAATCGTTCCCTTTTGTATTTTGGTTAACCATGGTTATGTGTTGTAGTGTAGCATTATATTTCGTGTTATATGCTATTGTTGTGCTAGCTCGTGTTGTCGGAGATTTAGCGTTATACTTTGCGATGGTATGCTATTTAACATGCTAGCGTGTATGCGATAATTGTGTAAGTGATTGCAAGTAAGTAGATCATATATGTATATGCATAATTATTGCATTCACTAAGCGTTTTGCTTACCCTCTCGTTGTTTACCTTTTTAGGCTCCGGCTTGGACAAAGGCAAAGGTATTCGTTTGGACTAGTGGCCTCCCACTTGTTTTGATAGGGGATGCTTTGGGGTGATTAGCTTTTGAAGTTTGACCAAGATTTGGGTAGTTTAAGCCCAAACACCATGCTCTAGGTGTCGTTTGGAAATTAAACTCTTGTGGTCGAAACTTGTATTTTGTACGAAAATCGTAATTCAGGACGATGTGGGCTCGGTGTTGTAAAATTAGTTTTATTACGGGAATATCTTAGTTTTACTTATTATAACGTGTTGTGAAAGTCGTTTCGTCTAAAAGTGTCGGGAAGCGGGTTTTCCGCTCGCGTAATTTGGAGTTTTGGGACAGACCTGGACAGTTCATTTGGACGCCGTCCAGATGACTTGGACGCCGTCCACGGCTTCAGAGCTGGACGCCGTCCAGATGTGTTGTTTGTTCAGGTTCATAAAAAAAAATTTTGTGACGTGTTTTTGGTATAACGACGATGGGTCGTTACAAGTGGTATCAGAGCATGGTCTAAGGGATTTAGGCGACTTGAGATAGGTGCCTAGACTTAGACCTTATTGTGTATGTGCTTTATGCGGGACTTGTAGGATTTCGGGTCGGACCGGGTTTTGGTTAGTGCCTAGGATTAGGTGAACTAACCTTGCGCTAATTATTTTGTTTGGTGTTTGCAATCATCAAGAGAGATAGACGTTGTACTAGCAAGTTAATGCGACGTGCTCGCGTAACAATGACTAGCTATGATAATGTTACAAACGAACATATATTTCATTGCATTATCTTTCCAGAAAGACAAGCTTTTAGTTGCAATTGTTCTATTTACAAGTGATATTCGTTTATATAATAAAAGGTGAAGACAAAAGGCAGAATTGACAATTTGAAGACGCAAATGGCCAAAAAGCTAAAAAGTACAAGTTACAATCCAAGTGGTTCAAATTATTGATGAATAACGTCTAAATATTGATAAGAGTACAAGCTGCGGAATGCAAAGTACAAGATATCTCAGCGTACAAAAAGACGTTTGAAAATCCGGAACCGGGACTTAAACCGAGAAATAACGTACGACTCAATGGAGCTGAAAGTACAAGTCAACTATGCACAAGAATATAATATAATATATATATATATAATTATAGATAATTATATATATTATTATATATTATAATATCGTAGCAGCCCACGTTTGGAAACTCAAAATATCTTAAATCAGAGGGCCATGCGATCGCATGGCCTGGAAGCTTTATTTCCATGCGATCTCATGGCAGTGAATGTCTGGTCAGGTCTATAAATTGATCATTTTCTGGCCGAATTCAACACCCCAGATTGATTAATTTCAATCTTTTCTTTCTCTCTAATTTATATTCATGTTATAATTTTAATTTAATTTAATTTTAATAATAAGGTTATTGTAACAAATGTTTTAAGGTTTTGTAAGTCAAAACTCTGTCCGTGTAATACTACGCGATTAATACTCATTGTAAGTTATGTTCAACCTTTTTAATTTAATGTCTCGTAACTAAGTTATTATTATGCTTATTTGTGCCAAAGTAATCGTGATGTTAGACTAAATATTAAGACCGGGTTATTGAACTTTGAGCCATAATTAATGTTTGGATAAAGACCGACACTTGTGGACATTGGACTATGGACTATTAATAGATGGGGGATATTGTCTAATCGAGTGACAACTCATTGGAGTTTGTCGAACCTATCTTCAAATTAATTAGCCTAATAATTAATAATGATTATGGTTGTCCTATTTAGTGACGTTCATACGGAGTCTATTATAATCATTTAATTAATTATTCGGGTTGGGTAATTGAGTATTCAAACTGATCAAGTGGGTAAATTAGTATTCATATCTAATTAAAATAGGGGTGGATTACATACAGTGATAACTGGTGTAATTGTTGACAGAAGTGATAACTGCGTCACAGTTTAAATCCTTAATTAGTTGGACTATTTGACTTCGGGTATAAGGTTAATTTGACGAGGACACTCGCACTTTATATTTATGACCGATGGACTATTATGGGCAAAAGCCAGATAGACGTATCAAATAAACCAAGACAAAGAACAATTAACCCGGGGTAATAATATATAACCAAAACGTCAACCATCATGATTATAGAAGTTTAAATAAGCATAATACTTTTACTTCATATTTCATCACTATTTTATTTACTCGCAATTTATTTTATCGCAATTTACATTATCGCAAAACTAAAAATTTGACAAACCGGTCGTTAAACGGTAACCCTCCCCCCCTTTATAATAATAATAATACTATATTATATATAAACTTATATTATAAAATATATATATATAAACATATATTTTTATAGACACATAAAAGCTCCCTGTGGAATGAACCGGACTTACTAAAAACTACACTACTCTACGATTAGGTACACTGCCTATAAGTGTGTAGCAAGGTTTAGGTATATCTATTCTATAAATAAATAAATAACTTGTGTATATTGTAGCGTAATTAATAGCATTTATATATATATTTTATACCCCTCTATACATTTATCAAGTATTTTTGGTGCCGCTGCCGGGGAACTCTTGGTTAAATTGAAAACATAAAAAAAAATATATATATATTTATTTAAGTTTGTATTTTTTAAATTAAGTTTTGAAAAATTTAAAACTAAAAAAAAAAAAAGTAAACGGGCTGGTTACTGTAGCAGCCCAAACATTCGGCCTGTAACCAACTCCATGCGAACGCATGGAATTACTTCTCAAACCTCATGCGATCGCATGAGGTGAAAAGACAGACCTGAAACATAGGATCCGTCGAATTAGGGTTAAATTTAAAATATAATTAATATAATTAATAATAATTAGGGTTTAATTAATTTATTATTTAGTTTTTAGTTTTAATTAATTTGTATTTTAAGTTTTAATTAGTTTTAATTTTATAAAAATTAATACTTTTATAAAATAATAATATAAAAATAATATTTTTATAAAAATTGTATTTTTAAAACTTTAGTTTATTGTTATAATTTGTATTTTTATCGTTTATTCCTAATTTTTAATAATTATCGTTCGTAATTAATTTTAAGTTAGTATTTGCCGTAGTTATTTTTATATTTCTAGATTCTAGGCTTTGCCGTAAAATCCCTTAAATTCTTTTTCCTTAGAAATAAGATTTAGGCGCTTTAGAATTTTGCGACGCCACTTTAAGTTTATAGATTTTAGTGCCTTTTTAAGTAATTATCGTTTTCCGTATAGATTTGCATTTTAAGTTTTTACACTTTTAGGCGCAACTTTTTAGATTTAGTTTTTAGACCTTTAGGTTTCCACATTTTTCTTTCTTATTTTTATTTTTCGTCCTTTTCGTTTTTCGACGCGCTTTTTCTTTTTCATTTCTACGCTCTAGTTTTTAGGACTTAGAATTTTGTTTATTTTTCTTTAAATTTCATCGAAAAATTATTGTAAGCAATTAAATTGATAGACATCAAAATTTTTTGGTTCGTAGTAATAGTTGGATTTGTTAGTGGCGAGTTGTGGACTTTCGATTTAAAGGGTCCTGGATACCTGCTGCATCTTTTGGCTATTCGAAACGTGGGCAAAATCAGAAAAGTCTATTAATTTGATAAC
The DNA here is from genome assembly GCF_046630445.1 of Rutidosis leptorrhynchoides. Classification (NCBI taxonomy): domain Eukaryota; kingdom Viridiplantae; phylum Streptophyta; class Magnoliopsida; order Asterales; family Asteraceae; genus Rutidosis; species Rutidosis leptorrhynchoides. Next base: position 19,357,166 of record NC_092335.1, on the reverse strand, counting down.
TTATATAATTTTTATCTTTTTAACTAATAGGATATTCAGTGAATGCACCGAGCGAAACGTTCACCACCTTTCATACGTTCACCACCTGTAACTCGATCAAGACATCTAGCAAATATTGCTGCCATTGAATTTTTAGAATCATCATCTAGTCGAACAAGTACTTCAATTCAAATTTCTGATAATCCATTTTTTGAACCCGACTTCACAATTGAGAACCCGGAGGATATTCAGGGACAATTCCAAGATCCTGAACCATTAAACATTCCTCCTGAACCACAATATATTCAAACGGAGTTTGTCGAAGAAGGAACTGTTAAATCAGAATCATCTAGTGATTCAGATTCAACAAATTCAAATATGGAAGATCTAGAACCTCAAACTATGGAAGACCGAATGAGAGCCACATGTACGGGCCAAGGTCATGCCATTACTCAACCAGATATTACTGCACCAAATTTCAAAATCAAAGGACAAATCATACACATGGTTACTAATCAATGCCAATTCGGTGGTACAGAAAAATAAGATCCAAACGAACATCTTCGAACCTTTAATAGAATTTGTACTTTATTTAAAATCCGAGAAATTGAAGATGAAACGATCTATCTTATGTTGTTCCCTTGGACTTTAATTGGAAGCTAAAGATTGGTTAGAATCATTACCAGAAGGAGCAATTGATACGTGGGATGTCTTAGTGGAGAAATTTCTTCAAAGATTTTTCCGGCATCTAAAGCCGTGAGACTTCAAGGAGAAATTGCCACGTTCGCACAAAAGCCAAATGAAACATTATTTGAGGCGTGGGCAAGATTCGGAAAGATGTTGAGAGGATGTCCTCAACACGGTTTAGACACTTTTCAAATAGTACAAATATTCTATAAAGGTGTCACTATCGCTACAAGAAAAGACATCGACACAGCTGCTGGTGGTTCCATTATGAAGAAAACCTCTACTGAAGCTCACAAGATTATCGATAAAACAGCCTCCCACTCTCATGAGTGGCACCAAGAGAAAGATATCTTACATTCATCTAAAGCAGCTAGAGCCGATTCTAGCCATGACTTTGATTCCGTTTCCGCAAAAATAGATTCTTTTGAAAGACGAATGGAAAAGATTACTAAAGATATTCACGCAATACAAATCAGTTGTGAGCAATGCGGTGGACCACACTTAACGAAAGACTGTAATATTGAGCAAACAATGGAACAACGTGAGAATGTTTCTTACATAAACCAAAGGCAGGGAAATAATTATCAACAGCCAAGGCAAAACCTCAATCGAAGTCAAAACATTCTTTACAATCCAAATGGACCCAACAATAACAATAATAATCAAAACAACACTTTCAATCAACAAAGGTCAGGCTTATATAAACCACCAAAGCAAACAGAAGAGAAAAAGTCAAATCTGGAAGAAATGGTATTAAAGTTAGTTGAATCTCAAAAACAATTTATTACATCTCAAACCCAAACAAATAAAAGGTTTGATCAGTCATTTAGAACTCAACAAACTTCCATTTTAAATCTAAAAAAACAAGTAGGTATTCTAGCGGGCCTGATGAGTGAAAGAAACAAGGAAAGCTACCAAGTAATACTGAAGTAAATCCTCGTAATGAGAATGTTAACATGGTTTCAACGAATTCTGAAAAACCAGAAATAAAAGAGGAAAAGATTTCAGACGATGAAGAAATCACACCACCACCAGGTTTTGAAAAACCAATGTATGCACCATACAGACCACCTATTCCGTTTCCCATAAAAGTTGAATATGACCAAGAAATAGGTAATAAAGTTTGTGTTGGTGATACCTCGAAAAGGAAAAGGAAGAGTAAGGAAGAACAAGAAACTAAAGCCGTAAAAATAGAACCATTAAATACTATTCCACCGGAATTTCCACCTAAGTCGGGTGATCCGGGTGAATTTATTGTTCCTTGTTTACTCAGTGATTGTGTCATGTATAATGCACTAGCAGATCTAGGTGCAAGTGTGAGTATTATGCCTTTTTCATTATATAAGAAGTTAGATGTAGGTGGGTTAAGTCCAACAAAAATGAGTGTTCGATTCTTTGACCAAACCATTAGACACCCAGTTGGAATTGCTGACAACCTACCCATTCAAGTAGGTAATTTAACCTTTCTAGTCGAATTTATTGTCATAGACATAGAAGATGACTCAAACTTTTCTCTACTTTTAGGTCGACCATTCTTAGCGTCCACCAAGGCTTTAATTGATGTAAGAGAAGGTAGAATGACACTTAATGATGGTGAAAAATCTATCACCTTTGTGAGTCGAAAGTCTAGATCTCCACTGAAATGACTCATCCATATTACTATAAACGCAGTACATTATTCATTGGTCCCATAGCGAGGTATTTGACCTCTATATGATACGTTTTTAGAAAATATTGCATTCGTTTCATAAAAAAACACACCATTATTATACATAATGCATGTTTTAAACAAGTGGGCGATTATTTAAGGAATAATCCCCATATTACATCGGTTTACAAATACTACACAAGTGCCATAATAGTCGAATATATTACATGACAAAGGTTTTATTGAATGCAACACTTCATTTAAACAAAAGCATGAGACTCCATGCACAGCTTGCTTAGATAATGCAACAGCGGAAGACTTTCTTAAGGACCTGAGAATAAACATGCTTAAACAGTCAACACAAAGGTTGGTGAGATATATAGGTTTAAAGCTAGCATCGATATAAATATAGACCACAAGATTTCATAGTTATAAACATTTCAATAAAGATATTCTATAAGTTGTTGAGCACTTCGGTAACCATACTTAACCAATAATGTGGCATATTCCCTTTATTATGAAATCTCCCTACACTGTACCAAGTGTAGTAAAAACGAAGTACTATGCAACCGTTTACGATACTAGAGCGACTAGCCCGGTTGGGGTTGTCAAACCCGATAGACCTATCAATAGGATTCGCGCTTACATGTTCTTACAACATGTAAATATTAGTTACCAAGATATTAGGGAAGATATGCAAGGTGGTACAACTCAACGTAGAATATATTTTAAGTACTTGCGTCCATAGCGTAAAACATAAAATGCATGTATTCTCATCCCAAAATATTTTTAGAGTTTAAAAATGGGACTATATACTCACGGTAGTAAAAGTATATTAATAATAAGTTTTCAACTTATTAAAAATATGGTCGTCGTCCTTGGATTCACGAACCTATAACAATAATAATGATCCAAATAATAATACGACATATGAATAAAATAAAGCAAGTTCATAGAATACTTATATATCACTTTTTAACATTTTCATGTTAGTAGTCCTTTGTTAGTTGTCCTTTGTTAGTAGTCCTTTGTTAGTAGTCCAAATATAGTCCAATAGTCCAATAGTCCAATAGTCCAATAGTCTAATAGTCCAATAGTCCAACAGTCCAATAATCGGTATGTATATATAATCTTAGAATTACCTCACGGCGTATTGTATACGTATTGTTATAGACTCAATCATGACCCATGGTACGCGTATTGTCTTAGAATTAACCCAGACGTATTGTGTACATGGTGTCTTTCGATTTATCCGAACATATTGTATACGTATTGTCATGGAACGTACCAAGATTATTATATATATACAATCTCGGAATTAACCAAGATTACATTATTTTGTTATACTAATGATAACATGTCCAAATATATATAGGATATAGGAAAAGTTATCAAGGATATGGTTAATATAGTTTTTATAAGATAAATTTCGTCCATATAAAGTTAATTTTAGTAGATTTTGTTTTGCTTGCCAAATATTCATTACAACTCCGTTCTAAGTGAATAAAATTGATATGGATTCCTTAAGAAGTTAATTTTTCAAAACCAATCCGAAAAGTTCAGCCCAAGTAGTAATTTTTAGAGTTTTACCCTCTTTTTGTGCCGGTGGTCAGATTTGGAAGAATCCCGGCATCCACCCGATATATGATTTTTGATAAAATACTTCCACTTTGTCTAAAATCATGAAAAAATTACTGGAAGTCTTAATTACATATATTAATATATTTCCAAAGGCTTAGCCTCAAATTCAAAGTCTAAGATAGGTTTTTAATTCCCAACCCAAAACAGCCCGCTTTTTACCGAATGGAGATTAAACGATATATGTTAAGTTTCAAGGTGTTCTTCATATGTACAAGTTATAAGTTCTTATATTAACTTAATATAACATCATAATACATATAAATAAGTATTATTAGAATTAATCTAGAAAGATTAGATTAGTTTTTCAAACAAGTTTAGAATCAACTAAACTATGTTCTAGTTTATAAACTCTTATATAGGTAGCTATAAACATATGTATTGAACAAGAGTTGAAGTAGAGTTTTTACCTCAAGTTTAGAATGTAAAGTTTCTAGTAAGAAGTAGTAGAACAAAAAATGAGAGAGTTCTTGCAAGTGTGTGTGAAAATTGTAAGTAAAATTTGGAAAATGAATGTGTAAAAATGAGTTAGAAATGGTGCTTATTTATAGGCTCATAAATTTGGTTTTTAGTGAAAAATATCTAAGATAAGTTAAAAACCATTAGGTCATGCATGACATAATACATCAATAATTGTAGATTACTATTCGTATATACCAATAATAAATACTTCTAGAAGCTGCATATAAATACCGTATAAATAGGTAATTGTAGATTTCTATTGGTATATACCAATACTAAATACTTCTAGAAGCTACGTATAATATGCGTATAAATACTGTATAAATACCGTATAAATACGAGTAGAATTCTTGAGAAAATGAACGGAAATACGAGTATAGCTATCCCTTATCTGTATTTGTATATTATTAAGTGTATTCAATACTTTTAAGGATGTATTTATACTCATAATACATTGTATGTAAATACATTTTAACATAAGTTAATTACGTCGTTTAAAAAGTAACATATATATTGTCCGAAAACTCTTTAAATTAATAGTATGAAAATGTATATATAATACCTTGTTAATATACTTAATGAGATATTTAATTATCATATTTTAAAGTTAAATATATATATAATTAATACAAGTTATGACGTTCGTGAATCGTAGGAATAAAAGGGTAGTCAAATGCTTATATAAAACTCTTTCCGGAGGTTCAAGACTTATTAAAATTCATTTTTTATCAAGTCGAAAATATTAAATCATGTAAATAGTATAATCAAGTAGTCGGAAAAATTCGGGTCATCACAGTACCTACCCGTTAAAGAAATTTCGTCCCGAAATTTGAAGTAGTACCTATTCAATGGGCGGTGTTTGTAAACAGATGTGGATACTTCTGTTTCATGTGGTCCTCTCTTTCCCAAGTGAACTCGGGACCTCTTCGAGCATTTCAACGAACCTTAACTATAGGTATGTTGTTTTGCTTGAGCTTTTTGACTTCACGGTCCATGATTTCGACAGGTTCTTCTATAAAATGCAGTTTCTCGTCGATTTGGATTTCTTCAAGAGGAACAGTGAGGTCTTCTTTTGCAAGGCATTTCCTTAGGTTTGAGACGTGAAAGGTATTGTGTACTCCAGCAAGTTGTTGTGGTAACTTAAGTCTATAAGCCACTGGTCTAATACGTTCGATGATCTTGAATGGTCCTACGTATCTTGGGTTCAGTTTACCCCTCTTACCAAAGCGTATCACACCTTTCCAAGGTGAAACCTTTAACATAACCATGTCATCAACTTGAAATTCCAATGGCTTCCTTCGAACATCGGCATAGCTCTTTTGACGACTTTGGGCGATCTTTAATCTCTCCTTGATTTGCACAATCTTTTCTGTAGTCTCCTGTATGATCTCGGGACCAGTTAGTTGTTGGTCTCCTACTTCATTCCTACAGATCTGAGATCTACACTTTCTTCCATAAAGTGGTTTAAATGGTGCAGCTTTAATACTCGTATGGTAACTGTTGTTATACGAGAATTCTGCTAATGGTAGATATTTATCCCATCCGCTTCCGAAATCGACCACACATGCTCTAAGCATGTCTTCAAGAGTCTGTATGGTCCTTTCACTTTGTCCATCGGTTTGCGGATGATATGCGGTGCTTATATCTAAATGAGTTCCTAGGGCCTCCTGCAGTGATTTCCAGAACCTTGACGTAAACCTACTGTCACGGTCGGATATAATTGAGATAGGTACTCCATGTCTAGAGACAACTTCTTTTAAGTATAATCGTGCCAATTTTTCCATCCCATCTTTCTCCTTCATAGGTGTGACGACCCGCATTTTTCCGACTACTTGATTATACTATCTAGATGATTTAATAATTCCGACTTGATAAGCAATGAATTTTAATAAGTCTTGAACCTCCGGAAAGAGTTTTACACAAGCTTTTGGTCACCCTTTTATTCCTACGATTCACGAATGTCATAACTTGTATGTGTATATATGTACATATATATTTAACTTGTAAATATGATAATTAAATATCTCATTAAGTATATTAACAAGGTATTATATATACATTTTCATACTACTAATTTAAAGAGTTTACGAACAGTATATATGTTACTTTTTAAACGACGAAATTAACTTATGTTAAAATGTATTTACATACAATGTATTATGTTAAAATGTATTTACATACAATGAGTATAAATACACTTAATAATATACAAATACAGATAAGGGATAGCTATATTAGTATTTCCGTTCATTTTTCTCAAGAATTGTACTCGTATTTATACGGTATTTATACGCGTATCATACGCAGCTTCTAGAAGTATTTACTATTGGTATATACCAATAGAAATCTGCATGATTGATATATTATGTCATGCATGACATTATCAATCTTATTATGTCATGCATGATATCATCAATTTAACTTATACTTGATATTAGTAAAAAAAAGACAACATAAGTTGTCTATATATACCTTAAAAATGTTTTTATGCATACACCCATTTTCCATTCCATTTTCTCATTCATACTCTCTAAATTCTCTCTCAAAATACTTCCATCTTCATACTAGATCATCCCCAAGCATTTTCTTCATCTTTTAGCTTCAAAAACAATCTATAATCATCATATAAGAAGCAATCAAGAACACTTACTTTGATTCAAGTTTTGCTTCCAAGTTTGGTTATCTTTAAGCACCAATTCAAGGAGTCTTTCAAGCTCTAGAAATAATCTTCATATTCAGCTACTTACCTTTCTTAAATCAAGGTATTAGCCTTACCAAAACTCTTGTTCAATTCATATGATTATAGTTATATATATAAGAATTCATAACTAATAACTACTAGAACATAGTTTAGTTAATTTTAAACTTATTTGGAAAACTAATCTAATCTTTCTAACTTAACTCTAATAACACTTATTTATATGTATTATGATGTTATATTAAGATATTATAAGAACTTATAACTTGTACATATGAAGAACACCTTAAAAACTATATTAACCATATCCTTGCTAACTTTTCCTATATCCTATATATATTTGGACATGTTATCATTAGTATAACAAAATATTATAATCTTGGTTGATTCTGAGATTGTATATATATAATAATCTTGGTACGTTCCATGACAATACGTATACAATACGTTTTGATAAATCCTAAGTCAACACGTCTCTGGATTGATGCAAGACAATATGTACACAATACGCCGTGGGATAATTCTAAGATTATATATATATATACCGATTATTGGACTGTTGGACTTTTCGGACTATTTTGGACTTTTCGGACTATTTGGGACTACTAACAATGGACTACTAACAATGGACTACTAACATAAAATGTTAAAAATTATTATATAAGTATTCTATAAACTTGCTATATTAATTTTGTTCACATGTATTATTATCTGAATCGTTATTATTGTTATAGGTTCGTGAATCCAAGGACGTCGGCTATATTTTAATAAGTTGGAAACTTGTTAAAACTATATTTTTACGACAGTCAGTATATAGTCCCATTTTTAAACTCTACAATTATTTTGGGATGAGAATACATGCAGCTTTTATTTTTCGAAATAGACACAAGTACTTAAATATATATTCTATGTTGAGTTGTACCTTTGTATATATCCCTAATAGTCTGGTAACTATTTGTTACATGTGGTTAACATGTAAGCGCGAATCCTATTGATAGATCTATTGGGTTTGACAACCCCACTCGGGCTAGTTAGCACTAGTTCATAACGGGTGTTTAGTACTTCGTTTTACTACAATTGGTACGGTGTAGAGAGAACTTTGAAAAGGGAATATGCACGGAAAACATCTGTTAAGTATAGTTACTGGGCGCTCAACAACATAAAGAATATCTTTGCAGAAACGTTTATAACATGAAATCTTGTGGTCTATTATTATATCTTATGCTGGCTTTAAAACCTATATCTCACCAACCTTTGTGTTGACAGTTTGAGCATGTTTATTCTCAGGTCTTTAAAAGTCTTTCGTTGATCGCTTGCTTATGGTGTTGCATGGCGTCTTTCATGCTTGTGTTTAAAGAAAGTTGCATTCTAATAAACGTTATCTTTGTCATGTAATATATTTGGCTATTATGCCCACGTTGTAATATTCCAGAACTTATGTATTCGGGGATCATTTCTCAAATGATCGCCCACATGTTTAAAACTTTCATTTATATATGAAAGGTTTGGTCGTTATGAAATAAGAATGCGATATTTTATAAAATGTATCATATAGAGGTCAAATACCTCGCTAATAAGATCAATGAATAATGTACCTCGTTTATAGTAATATGGACGGGTCATTTTAGTTGGTATCAGAGCAGAGGTCTTAGCGAACCAGAAATTGCATTAGTGTGTCTGACCGGTATTTGTTAGGATGCATTAGTGAGTCTGGACTTTGACCGAACTTGTTTTTGAAAACTATTGCTTATCATTTTTGGTCGGAAATTGAATATTATAGCATGTAAATATTATGTGATATATTTCTAATGTGGTAGTTAATGTGTGATATATGTCTACTTCTAGCACCAATCTCATTATCACAATCAGCGACTCCGAAGATGAATCTCCAGCAAAAGTACCAGTCATCGACTTATCTGATAACGATGATGACCCGAAGGAAATCATCTATATAACTGATGACGATGATGACCTGGAGTTGGACGCATTTTAAGAAGATTCACAAATCCCAGAGGAACCGAAGGAGGAACCTGAGGAGAACGAAGTAAAAGAAATTACAGAGGCAGAATTTAATGAGGAAAAGGAACTTGTGGTCCGCCCGCTAGAATTTTCTGATCCGGAGTATAATAAAAGATTTATTGCTAAAAGTGAACCTAACACTTCTACCCCTAGTCATCCTCTTGTTATTAACTCTATTGAGACACCATCCCAACCAAGGTACAAACGTACCGCTAGAATGAGAACGATGTCAGTAGCTGAGACGCGAAAACTCTTTGGTTTCTCAGATTTCGTAGATTTCTCAGATTTGTCCCCAAACAATAAGAAGTCTCATCATTTTTAATCTGTCCCAGCAGCTACCATACTTCACGCTTTGTATAATAGTTATTGTGTGCTATATTTTATCTTACCTATGTTTTATGTAAAATAGTGGTATTGTATTTTTGTAAAATATTGTACCAAAAGTTTAAGCGTGAAGTACTAATGTATTAAGTTTTTCATGATAGAATATTATCTTGATTGTAGTAGTTAATTTGTGTACTAGCTATTAAGTATGAACTTTAACGGGTAGGTACTACCCGAACTGCAATTATAAAATGCCAATAAGAAGAAAAGAGGCTTTTATAAAAATTAGTTCATATTATTAGTATGCTACAAAGTACTATTAACTACTTATAATATTCTATATATGTTTAATTTATATCATTTAGCTATTTTTGAAGGAAATGGCTCCAGTTACCAAACAGCACATGAACATGAGCGAGGAAGATTTCCGTAGTTTTCTTACTGCAAATGTAACCGCAGTATTGGCTGCACTTAACAAAAACAACCATTCAGGGTCTAGCAATGGAACTCATCATGGTACAACAGAAAACCGTGTAGGATGTTCCTACAAAACTTTCATGAGTTGTAAACCCCATAAATTTGAAGGAACGGAAGGTCCGGTTGGACTAAAGCGTTGGATTGAAAAAGTAGAAGCTGTTTTTGCTATAAGTAATTGTGCAGAAGAAGACCGCGTAAAATACGCTTCTCATACTTTCAAAAATAACGCTTTAACATGGTGAAATACCTACCTAGCAAACGTGGGGGAGAATATTGCTTACGCCCTACCTTGGGCAGCATTTAAACACTTGCTGTGTGAGCATTATCGACCCAGGAACGAGATGAATAAATTGAAAACAGAGTTGAGGGAATTGCACACCAAGGGTGATAACATCACTGCCTATGAGCAACGGTTCACAGAGCTAGCATTAATGTGTCCTGGAGTATTTGAAGATGAAGAAGCAAAAGTTGAACAGTTTGTGAAAGGATTACCTGAGATAATCCAAGAAAATGTAAGTGCATCTAATCCAACAACAATGTACAAAGCAAGCAAGATGGCCCATAAGTTAATGGACTAAATCAAAGAAAGAAACAAGGAAAAGGCGGCTGCTGAGGCCAAAACAAATGACCGCAAGAGGAAGAACGAAAATCGTGATAGGAATCACAACTATCAACACCACAACAAGAAGCAGGAAGTCTCGCAGGGTGTGAGTAATGAGAGGAACCAGAATACCTACCAGGGGAAACAACCCCAATGCCAGAAATGCAAGATACACCACTTTGGGAATTGCACGGTGGTGTGTAAAAATTTCAACAAAGTAGGGCATTATATTCAAAATTGTAGGTTTCCTCTCACAGATGTGAATAAAGCCGCTCTTGAAGCTGTTGTTTGTTATGGGTGCGGGAAAAAGGGCTATTACAAGAACAATTGCCGGAACCAAAAGAGTGAAAATGGTCCAGTCCGTGGAAGAGCATTTAATATAAATACTAACGATGCATGAGAAGACCCGGAGCTTGTTACGGGTACGTTTACTATCGATGAATTACCTGCCTATATTTTATTTGATACTGGTGCCGATAGAAGTTACATAAGTAAAGAATTTTGCTCTAAACTAAATTGCCCCTTAGTGCCCCTGGAGGATAAATGTATTGTAGAATTAGCAAATGGTAAACTAGTTAAAGCTGATAAAAACGTAAGCTTAAATTAACTAGTGAGACATTTGTAATTGATTTGATACATGTTGAGTTGGGTAGTTTTGATGTAATTATTGGTATAGATTGGATGTCTAAGATGAGAGCGGAAGTTGTTTGTTATAAAAAGGCGATTCGTTTTCCCTGCGTGAACGGGAAACCATTAATGGTGTTCGGAGAAAAGGGTAATCATAAGCTAAACTTTATTAGCTGTTTGAAGGCCTAAAAGTGCATAAAGAAAGGATGCTATGCTATCTTAGCACATGTGAAGAAGATCGACACGAAGGAGAATAGCATTAGTGACATGTTTGTGGTAAGAGAATTTTACGAAGTATTTCCGGAAGAATTACCGGGATTACCTCCGCATAGATCTGTAGAATTTTGAATAGACCTAGTACCAGGAGCTGCACCAGTGGCTCGTGCTCTGTATAGACTCGCACCGTCAGAAATGAAAGAACTACAAAGTCAGCTGCAGGAATTGCTAGATCGTGGATTTATTCGACCAAGTACTTCACCATGGGGAGCTCCGATCCTGTTCGTTAAGAAGAAAGACGGATCCTTCTGAATGTGTATAGACTACCGCGAGTTAAACAAGCTAACTATCAAGAATTGGTACCCATTGCCGAGAATTGACGACTTGTTTGATCAGCTGCAAGGATCACGTGTTTACTCCAAAATTGACCTAAGATCGGGTTACCATCAGTTGCGAGTAAAAGAAGAAGATATTCCGAAGACCACATTTAGAACACGCTACGGTCACTACAAATTTCTGGTCATGCCGTTCGGGTTGACAAACGCACCTGCTGTATTCATGGACCTCATGAATCGAGTATGTAGTCCGTATCTAGATAAATTTGTTATTGTCTTTATTGATGACATTCTTATTTACTCCAAGAATGAGCAAGAACACGAGCAACATTTAAGGTTGGTGCTGGAACTGTTAAGAAAAGAACAGTTATATGCCAAATTTTCTAAGTGCGCATTTTGGTTGAAGGAAGTACAATTCCTTGGTCACATCGTTAGCAGTCAAGGAATTCAGGTTGATCCCGCGAAGGTCGAAGCCATTGAAGAATGGGAAACCCCAAAGACTACGACACAGATACGCCAATTTTTGGGCTTAGCTGGTTATTATAGAAGGTTTATTCAAGATTTTTCTCGAATAGCCAAACCATTAACCGCGTTAACACACAAAGGGAAGAAGTATGAATGGACCTCCGAGCAGGAAACTGCATTCCAGCTATTGAAAAATAAACTAACTTCGGTGCCTATTTTATCATTACCTAAAGGAAACGACGACTTCGTGATTTATTGTGACGCGTCGCGATAAGGTTTTGGCTGTGTTCTCATGCAACGAACAAAGGTTATTGCTTACGCCTCTCGACGGTTGAAAACTCATGAACGGAATTATACGACACATGATTTGGAGTTAGGAGCAGTTGTTTTTGCATTGAAAATGTGGAGACACTACTTATATGGGGTCAAATGTACAGTGTACACTGATCACAAAAGTCTTCAACACATATTCGATCAAAAACAATTGAATATGAGGCAACGAAGGTGGGTTGAGCTAATAAATGACTATGATTGTGAAATTCGTTATCATCCCGGGAAAGCAAATGTAGTAGCTGATGCTTTAAGCAGGAAAGAAAGAGAACCGATTCGAGTACGAGCAATGAATATGAAAATTCGTACGAACCTCACCTCACAAATAAAGGAGGCTCAACGAGGAGCTCTTACTAAAGAAAACTTTGGAAATGAGATGCTCAAGGGTTTAGACAAGCAACTCGATATACGAGAAGACGGAACCCGATATTTTAATGGACGCATTTGGGTACCAAGGTTTAAAGGGTTAAGAAAATTGGTTTTGGATGAGGCACATAAGACGAGATACTCGATACATCCCGGAGCTGGAAAGATGTATCAAGATCTTAAGGTACATTTTTGGTGGCCTAATTTAAAGGCAGATATTGCAACATATATAGGGGAGTGCTTAACTTGCTCCAAAGTTAAGGCAGAACACCAGAAACCGTCAGGGTTGCTTCAACAACCAGAAATTCCAGAATAGAAATGGGAATGTATTACCATGGATTTCATCACAAAGCTACCAAATACTGCATGGGGTTATGACACCATCTGGGTAATTGTCGATCGTCTCACCAAATCTGCACATTTCCTGCCTATGAAGGAAATGGATAAGATGGAGAAATTGGTACGATTATACATGAAGGAATTCGTTTCAAGACATGGAGTACCTATCTCCATTATATCCGATCTCGATAGTAGGTTTACGTCAAGGTTCTAGAAATTCGTCTGGATATGAGCACTGCATATCAACCTCAAACCGATGGGCAAAGTGAAAGGACCATTCAGACTCTTGAAGACATGCTTAGAGCATGTGTGATCGATTTTGGGAACGGATGGGATAAGTATTTACCATTGGCAGAATTCTCGTATAACAACAGTTATCATACGAGCATTAATGATGCACTATTCGAAGCACTTTATGGAAGAAAGTGTAGATCCCCTATCTGTTGGAACGATGTAGGTGACAGACAACTTACTGGTCCTGAGATCATACATGAGACTACCGAAAAGATTGTGCAAATCAAGGAGAGATTGAGAATCGCTCAAAGTCGTCAAAAGAGCTACGCTGATGTTCGAAGAAAGCCATTGGAATTTCAGGTTGGCGACATGGTTATGTTAAAAGTGTCACCTTGGAAAGGTGTGATACGCTTTGGCAAGAGGGGTAAACTTAATCCAAGGTGCGTAGAGCCGTTTAAAATCATCGAACGCATTGGACCGGTGGCCTATCGACTTGAGTTACCTCAATAACTTGCCGGGGAACATAACACCTTTCATGTTTCAAACTTGAAGAAATGCCTTGCAAAAGAAGACCTCACTATTCCGCTCGAAGAAATCCAAATCGATGAAAAGTTACATTTTATCGAAGAACCCGTCGAAATTATGGACCGGGAAGTCAAGCGACTCAAACAAAGCAACATAACGATTGTTAGAGTCCGATGGAATGCTCAGAGAGGACTCGAGTTCACTTGAGAACGAGAAGATCAGATGAAACAGAAGTACCCACATCTGTTTACTGATATCATACGTTGAATAGGTACTACTTTAAATTTCGGGACGAAATTTCGTTAACGGGTAGGTACTGTGACGACCCGGATTTTTACGGCTACTTGATTATACTATCTGCATGATTTAATAATTCCGACTTGATAAGCAATGAATTTTAATAAGTCTTGAACCTCCAGAAAGAGTTTTACACAAGCTTTTGGTCACCCTTTTATTCCTACGATTCACGAACGTCATAACTTGTATGTATATATATATTTAACTTGTAAATATGATAATTAAATATCTCATTAAGTATATTAACAAGGTATTATATATACATTTTCATACTACTAATTTAAAGAGTTTACGAACAGTATATATGTTACTTTTTAAACGACGAAATTAACTTATGTTAAAATGTATTTACATACAATGTATTATGTTAAGATGTATTTACATACAATGAGTATAAATACACTTAATAATATACAAATACAGATAAGGGATAGCTATATTAGTATTTCCGTTCATTTTTCTCAAGAATTCTACTCGTATTTATACGCGTATTATACGCAGCTTCTAGAAGTATTTATTATTGGTATATACCAATAGAAATCTGCATGATTGATATATTATGTCATGCATGACATTATCAATCTTATTATGTCATGCATGACATCATCAATTTAACTTATACTTGATATTAGTCAAAAAAAGACAACATAAGTTGTCTATATATACCTTAAAAATGTTTTTATGCATACACCCATTTTTTCATTCCATTTTCTCATTCATACTCTCTAAATTCTCTCTCAAAATACTCCTAACTTCATACGAGATCATCCCCAAGTATTTTCTTCATCTTTTAGCTTCAAAAACAATCTATAATCATCATATAAGAAGCAATCAAGAACGCTTACTTTGATTCAAGTTTTGCTTCCAAGTTTGTTCATCTTTAAGCACTAATACAAGGAGTCTTTCAAGCTCTAGAAATCCTCTTCATATTCAGCTACTTACCTTTCTTAAATCAAGGTATTAGCCTTACCAAAACTCTTATTCAATTCATATGATTATAGTTATATATATAAGAATTCATAACTAATAACTACTAGAACATAGTTTAGTTAATTTTAAACTTATTTGGAAAACTAATCTAATCTTTCTAACTTAACTCTAATAACACTTATTTATATGTATTATGATGTTATATTAAGATATTATAAGAACTTATAACTTGTACATATGAAGAACACCTTAAAAACTATATTAACCATATCCTTGCTAACTTTTCCTATATCCTATATATATTTGGACATGTTATCATTAGTATAACAAAATATTATAATCTTGGTTGATTCCGAGATTGTATATATATAATAATCTTGGTACGTTCCATGACAATACGTATATAATACGTTTTGATAAATCCTAAGTCAACACGTCTCTGGATTGATGCAAGACAATATGTACACAATACGCCGTGGGGTAATTCTAAGATTATATATACATATATATATATATATATATATATATATATATATATATATATATATATATATATATATATATATATATATATATATATATATATATATATATATACCGATTATTGGACTGTTGGACTTTTCGGACTATTTTGGACTTTTCGGACTATTTTGGCCTACTAACAATGGACTACTAACAAAGGACTACTAACAATGGACTACTAACATAAAATGTTAAATTACTATATAAGTATTCTATGAACTTGCTATATTAATTTTGTTCACATGTATTATTATCTGAATCGTTATTATTGTTATAGGTTCGTGAATCCAAGGACGTCGGCTATATTTTAATAAGTTGGAAACTTTTTAAAACTATACTTTTACGACAGTGAGTATATAGTCCCATTTTTAAACTCTACAATTATTTTGGGATGAGAATACATGCAGCTTTTGTTTTTCGAAATAGACACAAGTACTTAAATATATATTCTATGTCGAGTTGTACCTTTGTATATATCCCTAATAGTCTGGTAACTATTTGTTACATGTGGTTAACATGTAAGCGCGAATCCTAGTGATAGATCTATTGGGTTTGACAACCCCACTCGGGCTAGTTAGCACTAGTTCATAACGGGTGTTTAGTACTTCGTTTTACTACACTTGGTACGGTGTAGAGAGAACTTTGAAAAGGGAATATGCACGGAAAACATCTGTTAAGTATAGTTACTGGGTGCTCAACAACATATAGAATATCTTTGCAGAAACGTTTATAACATGAAATCTTGTGGTCTATTATTATATCTTATGCTGGCTTTAAAACCTATATCTCACCAACCTTTGTGTTGACAGTTTGAGCATGTTTATTCTCATGTCTTTAAAAGTCTTCCGCTGATCGCTTGCTTATGGTGTTGTATGGCGTCTTTCATGCTTGTGTTTAAAGAAAGTTGCATTCTAATAAACGTTATCTTTGTCATGTAATATATTTGGCTATTATGCCCACGTTGTAATATTCCAGAACTTATGTATTTGGGGATCATTTCTCAAATGATCGCCCACATGTTTAAAACTTTCATTTATATATGAAAGGTTTGGTCGTTATGAAATAAGAATGCGATATTTTATAAAATGTATCATATAGAGGTCAAATACCTCGCTAATGAGATCAATGAATAACGTACCTCGTTTATAGTAATATGGACGGGTCGTTTCAATAGGTAGGAAATGTGCGGACTTGGTGAGACGATCGAAAATTACCCAAATGGTGTCGTAACCCCATGTAGTCTTTGGTAGCTTCGTGATGAAATCCATTGTAATACATTCCCACTTCCATTCTGGGATTTCTGGTTGTTGCAGCAGACCTGGCGGTTTCTGATGTTCCACCTTGACTTTGGAGCAAGTCAAACATTCTCCGATGTACGTTGCAATATCAGCTTTCAAATTTGGCCACCAAAAGTGTGCCTTAAGATCTTGATACATCTTTCCTGCTCCGGGATGTATCGAGTATCTTGTTTTATGTGCTTCGTCTAGTACCGATTTCCTTAACCCTTTAAACTTTGGTACCCAAATGTGTCCAGCAAAATATCGGGTTCCGTCTTCCCGTGTAACAAGCTGTTTATCTAACCCTTTAAGCATATCATTTCCAAAGTTTTCTTCAGAAAGAGCTCCTTGTTGAGCCTCCTTATTTTGGGTGGTGAGGTTCGTACGAATCTTCATATTCATTGCTCGTACTCGAATTGGCTCTCTTTCCTTCCTGCTTAAAGCATCTGCTACTACATTTGCTTTCCCGGGATGATAACGAATTTCACAATCATAGTCGTTTATCAGCTCGATCCACCTACGTTTCCTCATTTTCAGTTGTTTTTGGTTGAAGATATGTTGAAGGCTTTTATGATCGGTATACACAGTACATTTAACCCCGTACAAGTAGTGTCTCCAATCCTTAATGCAAACACCACTGCTCCCAATTCTAGATCATGAGTCGTATAATTTTGTTCATGAATCTTTAGTTGTCGGGATGCATATGCAATAACCTTCTTTCGTCGCATGAGGACACAACCAAAACCTTGTCGCGAAGCGTCACAATAAATTACAAAATCATCGTTTCCTTCAGGTAACGATAGAATAGGCGATGTAGTCAACTTATTCTTTAATAATTGAAATGCGGCTTCCTGCTCAGAAGTCCATTCGTACTTCTTCCCTTTGTGTGTTAATGCTGTCAATGGTTTGGCTATCCGGGAAAAATCTTGAATAAACCTTCTGTAATAGCCAGCAAGACCCCAAAATTGGCGTATTTACGTTGGAGTCTTTGGGGTCTTCCACTTTTCAATAGCTTCAATCTTGGCTGGATCAACCTGAATTCCTTCAGTGCTAACAATATGATCAAGGAACTGTACTTCCTTCAGCCAAAAGGCGCATTTGGAAAACTTTGCGTATAACTGTTCTTTCTTTAACAGTTCCAGCACCAACCTTAAATGTTGTTCATGTTCTGTTTCATTCTTAGAATAAATAAGAATGTCATCAATAAAGACGATAACAAACTTATCTAAGTACGGACTGAATACCCTATTCATGAGGTCCATGAATACAACTGGTGCGTTGGTCAACCCGAACGGCATGACCAAAAATTCATAATGACCGTAGCCTGTTTGAAATGCAGTTTTCGGAATATCTTCGTCTTTAACTCGCAACTGATGATAACCCGATCTTAGATAGATCTTGGAGTAAACATGTGATCCTTGCAGCTGATCAAACAAGTCGTCAATTCTCGGTAATGGGTACCGATTCTTGATAGTTAACTTGTTTAGTTCACGGTAATCTATACACATGCGGAAGGATCCATCTTTCTTCTTAACGAATAAAATCGGAGCACCCCACGGTGAAGTGCTTGGTCGAATGAATCCACGGTCTAGTAGTTCTTTTAACTGGCTTTATAACTCTTTCATCTTAGACGGTGCAAGTCTGTATGGAGCACGAGCTACTGGTGCAGCTCCTGGTACTAGATCTATTTGAAATTCTATAGATCTAAATGGAGGTAATCCCAGTAACTCTTCCAGAAAGACTTCAGGAAAATCTCTTGCCACAGGCACATCGTTGATGCTCTTCTCTTTCTCCTTCGTTTCAACTTTATTAACATGTGCTAAGATAGCATAGAACCCTTTCTTTAAGCACTTTTGGGCTTTCAAACAGCTAATGAGTTTTAGCTTTGAGTTACCCTTCCCTCCATAAATCATTACTGGCGTTTTATTCTTACGAGGAATGCGAATTGCCTTCTTGGCACAAATAACTCCAGCTCCTATTTTGGACATCCAGTCCATGCCGACTATTACGTCAAAACTTCCTAATTCTATGGGTATTAAATCAATTTTAAACGTTTCTCCGGCTAAATTTATTTTACAATCACGGCAAATTTTATCGACTTTAATTAGTTTACCATTAGCTAACTCAATCATGTACTTAGCATCTAGAGGTAATGATGAACAATTCAATTTAGCGTAAAAGTCTCTACACATGTAACTTTTATCAGCACCAGTATCAAATATTATAGATGCTGATAAGTTATTAATGGTAAACGTACCCGTAACAAGCTCTGGGTCTTCACACGCCTCTCTAGCATGAATATTAAATGCTCTTCCACGTGCAGGTCCATTATTCTTCTCTGGATTCGGGCACTGGCTCTTAATATGACCCTGTTTCCCACACCCGTAACAAGTAACAGTAGCCAAGGCAGTTCTATTTGTATTGGTTGCAGGAGTCTTGGTGCTATTTGTATTTGTAACGGGAACCCTACAATCTTCAGCAAGATGACCCCTTTGATCACAATTGTTGCACACCACATTACGAAAACCAGAGTGATGTTTATGGCATCTGTTACATTAGGGATTTCGTCCTTTGTAACCCGAGCTTAAACCACTACCCGCACCTTGCGTAGTTTCCTGTTTCTTGAGAGATTGTTGTTGGTGACCTTGATCACGGTTTCCATTCCACTTTCTTTTGTTATCCGATACCTTGGCATCGGTATTTAATGCATTCTTATCCAGAATGATCTGATCCATTAGCTCGTTTGCCATGGTAATAGCTTCATGAATTGTCTTAGGTTTAGATGCTGTAACATTGGCCTTGATGTTTTTTGGCAGGCCATCCTTGTACAATTCAATCTTTCGCTCTTCAGTTGGTACCAATTCAGGACATAACAAGGCTAATTCCATGAATCGCCTGTTATAGTTGGTAAGTTCCGTGCCGACAACTTTCAGATTACGTAACTCGGCTTCCATCTTCCTAACCTCGTTCCTTAGGCTGTATTCGTTGATTAGCATATTTTTCAACTCCTCCCAAGGAGTATCATATGTTGCATCGCCCCCTATAGCTTTTACATAGTTTTTCCACCATATAAGTGCACCATCTTGTAATGTTCATGAAGCATACTTTGTCCTATCCCCTTCCGTACAACCACTAATTTTAAATACAGACTCCAGCTTTTCGAACCATCGGGTTAAACCGACCGGTCCTTCTGTTCCGCTGAATAATGAAGGTTTGCAACCTTGAAACTCTTTATATGTGCATCCAACACGAGGGTTTGTGTTGTTTACTGCTGCTCTTGCCGCTTCGACCCAAAGCACTCGGTCGTTTACGCGTTGATTGATAAGCTCTTCAATTTCTTGTTCCGTCATCCGATTCAATTGAGCCATGTTTCTTCAATAAACATATAAGATAATTAATCACATAGAATATTATAGATGTAGTGAGTAATTAATGGTACATCGTGGCATATTAATAATATGAACCAATTATTATAAAAGCCTTTTCTTCTTATTAGCGTTTTATAATTATTTCTAGGGTATTACCTACCCGTTAAAGTTCATACTTAATAGCTTAGTACAACAATTAACTACTACCATCCAAATAATATTCTATCATGAAAAACTAATGCATTATTATTTCACGCTTTATTATTCTTCAATGCATTATGGTACAACGATACAATACAACTTATTCACATAAATTTATTTTACATAAAACATATGTAGGATAAAGTAAAGCACACTAGATAATATTATACAATGCGTGAAGTGATGTCGTAGCGGAAATGGTTTTAAAAATAGCGGGGCCTTTTGTTATCAGGTATTGGCATAACGCTTATTCGAGTGGTACGTTTATATCTTGGTCGGGGTTCTGAGGTACTTGATATCTCAATAGAGTTGGTAAGACAAAGATGATTAGCGGTAGAAATGTCAGGAGCACTTTGTACAACAAATGCTTTATTAATTTCCGGATTTTGAAATTTTGGTTTGGTGACTACAGGTTCCTTTCCCTTTTTAAATTCTTTCTCAGTAATCTCTTTTACTTTCTCCTCCTCCTCAGGATCATTTTCAGGTTCTTTCACTTCCAGTTCTTCCTGAAATTGTGAATCTTCCCAAAATGTGTCCTCTTTCGGGTCTTCATCATCATCAGACAAATTGATGATCGATACTTTTGCTGAAGATTTGGACTCGATTTCGGAGTCGCTGAAAGTGAATACTAATTCGAAGCTAGATGCAGACATCTATCACATAATAACTAGTGCGTTAGTAATATACCACATAATATTTATATGTTAAAATATTCAATTTCCGACCAAAAATGATAAGCAATGGTTTTCAAAATAGACGCGGTCAATGTCCAGACTCACTAATACATCCTAACAAACATCGGTTAGACACACTAATGCAATTCCTGGTTCGCTAAGACCTCTGCTCTGATACCAGCTGAAACAACCCGTCCATATTACTATAAACGCAGTATGTTATTCATTGGTCCCATAACGAGGTATTTGACCTCTATATGATATGTTTTTAGAAAATATTGCATTCGTTTCATAAAAAAAAACACATCATTATTATACATAATGCATGTTTTAAACAAGTGGGCGATTATTTAAGGAATAATCCCCATATTACATCGGTTTACAAATACTACACACGTGCCATAACAGTCGAATATATTACATGACAAAGGTTTTATTGAATGCAACACTTCATTTAAACAAAAGCATGAGACTCCATGCACAGCTTGCTTAGATAATGCAACAGCGAAATACTTTCTTAAGGACCCGAGAATAAACATGTTTAAACAGTCAACACAAAGGTTGGTGAGATATATAGGTTTAAAGCTAGCATCGATATAAATATAGACCACAATATTTCATAGTTATAAACATTTCAATAAAGATATTCTATAAGTTGTTGAGTGCTTCGGTAACCATACTTAACCAATAATGTGGCATATTCCCTTTATTATGAAATTTCCCTACACTGTACCAAATGTAGTAAAAATGTAGTACTATGCAACCGTTTACGATACTAGAACGACTAGCCCGGTTGGGGTTGTCATACCCGATAGATCTATCAATAGGATTCGCGCTTACATGTTCTTACAACATGTAAATATTAGTTACCAAGCTATTAGGGAAGATATGCAAGGTGGTACAACTCAACGTAGAATATATTTAAAGTACTTGTGTCCATAGCGTAAAACATAAAATGCATGTATTCTCATCCCAAAATATTTTTAGAGTTTAAAAATGGGACTATATACTTGTGATGACCCGAAAATTTTTGACTTATTTAAACCAATTCTCTATACGATTTATTATTTTAACACGTTAAACAAAGTCTGTTAGATTGAGTCTCAAAATTTTAGAACTGTTTCATATATACAATTACCTTTGACTACTCTCGACGATTCATGAACAATTATATGTATGTATATATATATGTACAAGTAAAAATGACTTTTCTACAGTAAAACCCTATTTGCTACAGTAAAAATTACTTTGCTACAGTAAAACACTATTTGCTACAGTGAAACCGTATTTTGCTACAGTGAAACCGTATTTTGCTACAGTAACGCTATTTGCTACAGTAAACACTATTTGCTACATTAACACTATTTGCTACAGTATCACTATTTGATGTCGACGAACTAGCAAACAAAAACGGAAAAGGCGGCCATGCGATCGCATGGCAAAAACACTGAAAACTCATGCGATCGCATGAGCTACAGTAAATCGAAAAGTATTATAAATACGCCAGATTCCTGCACGAACTCTTCACACTTTAATTTTCTTTAATCAATTTTTATATTTATAATTATAATTATAATTTTAATTTAAGTTTAATAATAATAAAGTATATTCGAGGGTGTTTTAATTCGGGTTTCAAACCGCTTTAAGCTAAGGAAATATTGGGTATTGTTCGGGGTATTGTTCTTGAATCCAAGGCCAACCATACAGTCGTCTACCATCATTACGTCTACGCAATTTGCCTACAATATTGAATCGCAATATTGAACTGTGAGTTATAGTCTCCCTTTTTAAATACTTTAAATATTTTTGGGCTGAGAATACATGCAATTTATTTTAAACGCGATAAGACACAAGTACATACTAAATTCTACACTGAGTTAAACCGAAAATCCCTTAGCTTTGGTAACTAGTAGCTGCCAGTACATAGGATATGGACTGGTGGGCGCGAATAATTGTATATGGATCCATAGGGCTTGACATCCCCGTCCGAGCTAGAGCGCTAGCCTTTTAACGGACGTATGTTATTTGAGTTTAAGACACGTTGGTTTGCGTGTATTAAAACGAATGGGGTAATTATCACTATAGCGTTAAGTTTAGTTACCAGGGTGCTCTGTTACGTAGAATCTATTGATAAACTTTTGATGAAATCTTGTGGTCTATCTTTATATATGTTTATGACTCGAGCAATTAAACCTATAACTCACCAACATTCGTGTTGACTTTTTAGCATGTTTTATTCTCAGGTCCTTAGAATGCTTCCGCTGTGATGTGCTTGTTGCCTGCATGGAGTCTCTCATGCTTTGTACAAAGTTTATTGCATTCAAAATAAAACTGTGTTGTGTAATAAATAATTGGACTGTGAAGTCAACCTGTAAATTAAAGACTTATGTATTTTGGGGTTTTGCTTATACCTAAGTACTCGCCCACATGTTTATAACTTTCTATGTTTAGAAAGTCACTTATTTTAATGAATGCAATATTTTATCAAAACGTATCATATAGAGGTCAAAACCTCACTGTGAAATCAATGATTAACGTGCTGCGTCAATAGAGATTTTGACGGGTCGTTACAATACTCACGGTAGTAAAAGTATATTAATAATAAGTTTTCAACTTATTAAAAATATGGCCGTCGTCCTTGGATTCACGAACCTATAACAATAATAATGATTCAGATAATAATACGACATATGAATAAAATAAATCAAGTTCATAGGATACTTATATATCACTTTTTAACATTTTCATGTTAGTAGTCCTGTGTTAGTTGTCCTTTGTTAGTAGTCCTTTGTTAGTAGTCCAAATATAGTCCAATAGTCCAATAGTCCAATAGTCCAACAGTCCAATAATCGGT
Organism: Rutidosis leptorrhynchoides; assembly: GCF_046630445.1. Classification (NCBI taxonomy): domain Eukaryota; kingdom Viridiplantae; phylum Streptophyta; class Magnoliopsida; order Asterales; family Asteraceae; genus Rutidosis; species Rutidosis leptorrhynchoides. The sequence continues at coordinate 19,333,073 of NC_092335.1, read as the reverse complement.
ATGTATATATAATCTTATAATTACCCCACGGCGTATTGTATACGTATTGTTATAGACTCAATCATGACCCATGGTACGCGTATTATCTTAGAATTAACCCAGACGTATTGTGTACATGGTGTCTTTCGATTTATCCGAACGTATTGTATACGTATTGTCATGGAACGTACCAAGATTATTATATATATACAATCTCGGAATTAACCAAGATTACAATATATTGTTATACTAATGATAGCATGTCCAAATATATATAGGATATAGGAAAAGTTAGCAAGGATATGGTTAATATAGTTTTTATAAGATAAATTTCGTCCATATAAAGTTAATTTTAGCAGATTTTGTTTTGCTTGCCAAAAATTCATTACAACTCCGTTTAAAGTGAATCAAATTGCTATGGATTCCTTAAGAAGTTAATTTTTCAAAACAATTCGGAAAGTTCAGCCCAAGTAGTAATTTTTAGAGTTTTACCCTCTTTTTGTGCCGGTGGTCAGATTTGGAAGAATCCCGGCATCCACCCGATATATGATTTTTGATAAAATACTTCCACTTTGTCTAAAATCATGAAAAAGTTACTGGAAGTCTTAATTACATATATTAACATATTTCCAAAGGCTTAGCCTCGAACTCAAAGTCTAAGATAGGTTTTTAATTCCCAACCCAAAACAGCCCGCTTTTTACCGAATGGAGATTAAACGATATATGTTAAGTTTCAAGGTGTTCTTCATATGTACAAGTTATAAGTTCTTATATTAACTTAATATAACATCATAATACATATAAATAAGTGTTATTAGAGTTAAGCTAGAAAGATTAGATTAGTTTTTCAAACAAGTTTAGAATCAACTAAACTATGTTCTAGTTTATAAACTCTTATATAGGTAGCTATAAACATATGTATTGAACAAGAGTTGAAGTAGAGTTTTTACCTCAAGTTTAGAATGTAAACTTGCTAGAAAGAAGTAGTAGAATAAAAAATGAGAGAGTTCTTGCATGTGTGTGTGAAAATTGTAAGTAAAATTTGGAAAATGAATGTGTAAAAATGAGTTAGAAATGGTGCTTATTTATAGGCTCATAAATTTGGTTTTCAATGAAAAATATCTAAGATAAGTTAAAAACCATTAGGTCATGCATGACATAATACATCAATAATTGTAGATTACTATTCGTATATACCAATAGTAAATACTTCTAGAAGCTGCGTATAATACGCGTATAAATACCGTATAAATACATAATTGTAGATTTCTATTGGTATATACCAATAGTAAATACTTCTAGAAGCTACATATAATACGCGTATAAATACCGTATAAATACTGTATAAATGCCGTATAAATACGAGTAGAATTCTTGAGAAAATGAACGGAAATACGAGTATAGCTATCCCTTATCTGTATTTGTATATTATTAAGTGTATTCAATACTTTTAAGGATGTATTTATACTCATAATACATTGTATGTAAATACATTTTAACATAAGTTAATTACGTCGTTTAAAAAGTAACATATATATTGTCTGAAAACTCTTTAAATTAATAGTATGATAATGTATATATAATACCTTGTTAATATACTTAATGAGATATTTAATTATCATATTTTCAAGTTAAATATATATATATAATTAATACAAGTTATGACGTTCATGAATCATAGGAATAAAAGGGTAGTCAAATGCTTATATAAAACTCTTTCCGGAGGTTCAAGACTTATTAAAATTCAATGTTTATCAAGTCGAAAATATTAAATCATGTAAATAGTATAATCAAGTAGTCGGAAAAATCCGGGTCATCACATCCACAAACCAAAACCGTTGAACCAATAACTCCAACGGTAGTGCTTAACAATGTTAAAACGCCTAAGTGTGGGGAAGATGAAGTAACATCTAATGATGACCAGATAACAAAGAACTCCATTATTGATACAAAATTAAATGACCTCGTTATTAACATTTCATTGAAAAAGCTTTATAAACGAGTTCACGATGCTAGAATTAAAGGGAACTTTAAGTTATGTAACCGATTAGTGTCCAATCTGTCATCAAAAGAAAAAGAGAAATTAGTTGATTTTGTGAAGATTACAAAAGAAACCGACCAATGGCTTAAAGCAAAAATCACAGATATGCAAGTTAATGATGGTCTGATGGAAGTTGACGATGAAGTTAATCACAATTTCGACACCACAGCTAAGTGTGGGGAGATTCAAAAGTTTTAAAGATAATTTCATACTATCTAGAAGTTAGATATTCTGTTTTCGTGTAGTTTCGAGAATGGAATCCGATTGGTCTTTTCTACTAGCAGACCCTAAAGAACTACTCCTCTCCCCCCATTCTGAATTTTTTGTTTTTAGGTTTTACAAAATGAAGCATGCAAATGATATCAGCCATGATTTAATAAGCTTCAAAGGTAAGTTTTTATTTATTTTATGCTTTTAACATTTTATTTTTAAACGCTAAATTGTCGCTATAAAGCATTAAATTGATATTCATTAAAAATATGTATAATAAACCGAAATTACTAATATCAAGAAAAAAAATTAATCCATCACTGCGAAATTTACCGTTTATTCATAAGGTATAAATATCTTTAATCAATCAACTAAAAATATTTCAAAAATTCGTCAGGAGTAAAACTAGGTAATATAGCCGAAATTATTTTAAAAGAGAGACCTATATTTTGTTAATATTTGATTGATTAAAGTGGGATAAAAGACCAAAAAGATTTTTATTTTTATTTTTCCTTCTTTTTATAATTACTATATAACTATTTTATTTTAATATTTTATTATTGAATTTTAAAATTTATAAAATCTAATGTATAAAAAAAATATTAATAATATTTATATTTTATTAATATGCAATTTAAATTTAAAGTTTTGTGTGAATTTTAAAAACAAAATTTACTTTATTTCATTAAGTTAAAAATATGATTTCTAAAATTCGTCGTGAGTTAAACACTAGGTCTTGAACCGAAATTTCTTTACCCGAGGGAGGGGCGAAAAATTTTGTTATCATTTTGTTAATATTTGATTTATTAAAGTGGGATAAAAGACCAAAAAGATTTTTATTTTTATTTTTCCTTCTTTTTATAATTACTATATAACTATTTTATTTTAATATTTTATTATTGTATTTTAAAATTTATAAAATCTAATGTATAAAAAAAATATTAATAATATTTATATTTTATTAATATTCATTTTAAATTTAAAGTTTTGTGTGAATTTTAAAAACAAAATTTACTTTATTTCATTAAGTTAAAAATATGATTTCTAAAATTCGTCGTGAGTTAAACACTAGGTCTTGAACCGAAATTGCTTTACCCGAGGGAGGGGCGAAAAATTTTGTTATCATTATTTTTAATCTTATTGATATAAAGTATGCCAAAAACATTAAAAAAAACCAAAAATCTTTGTTTTTAAAACAAACGCTTTAAAATGACAAATTTTAAAATTTTGTTGAGGGACGAACTAGGTGAACGTAGCGAAACTACCTCATCCTAAATACCAAGGAAAAACAAAATTTTAAAATTATTTATTTATTTGTTTTAATTAAGTAAAGGTTTTTATATATAAAAAAAATAAAAAATACACCAGGCACCCCATGCGATCGCATGGGAATTGCACTGGTACCCCATGCGATCGCATGGGGACCAATTTCTGGGCAGAATGATAAACTCGCCTGGTCTCTGCTTCTGTCCCATAAAACACATACACACATATACGAACCCTCTATCAAACTCTCTCAAATTTCACCAATTTTTAATCAAATTACTCCAAATTTGTTGCTACAATCCGCTACAAACATGCCTTTCATTGGATTTGGGAAGAAAAAAGGTAACGATTTCACCCCTAAACTCCTTAAATTTGGATTTTTAGTGATTATGAACAATTTTTACCTAATTTGAATTTGATGATTTCTAGCTTGTTTATAGTTAAATTGTTAGTATATACTGCTTGTATAACCTAGATTGATGCTATTTGTCATGATTTGAAGCCTTAAACTTCAAAATTTTTAGAAATCTAGGGTTAGTGTTCTTGAGCAATTTGGGGCTTTTTGATATAAAGGGTTTATGGCCGATTTTTGTTGTGAATTCATGCTAAATTAAGTAATGTAACATGTTTAGGTTACTAAATGATCCAAACTTTGATCCTAAATATGATTTTTGAGCAAGATTGTTGACTTTTCTAGTCAAAAATGCATGAACTAGGTTATTTTGATCTAAATGTCATTTGGAACTTGTTTAAATTGCTATAATGATTATTTTGACATGTTTTAGAAGATGAATGCTTATAAACATAATATAAATTTTCATATATACGTATTTGAAAAAGTGTAGAAATGTTAAATTTATGAAAATGTGTATAGGTTCAATTGTGATTAAACATGTTATTATAATTGTTTTAATTTGTTATTTTGCTAACACTAATGCATTATTTGGATGCACAAAATTTTGTGTCTAATATGTTTTGCAGAGAAATACACATACCGATGGAGCTGGATCATCTTCAGGACAATACCAAGGTCCTGCACAATAGCCAGAACCACAACCTGAACCACAACCAGAGCCACAACCTCAGCAACAACAAGAACAACAACATTTTGATCAACACGTACCATACTATGAGCCACACCCACAATTCTCTAATGATTACCGACAGTTTCAGCCGCATGACTTAATAGTTCATCCATTTGTTCATGAAGAGGAATTACACCCCAATCTGCGATTTGAACGATACTGGATAGAATATCCGAGGTACCAACGCAACAAGCATAAGCTTTACACGAAAAATGTGGAAGTACGAAAAATGTGGAAGTACCAAGCATCTGCTGATCCAAAGATATGGTAACTCTTTATTTCATGATTGGGAGTGGTTGTTTACCATACGTAGGCCGGTATATAAGGAGTGGTGCGTTGAATTGATGAGCACCATTGTAATTAATACTGAGGTATCTTTATTAGAAGATAGATCTTTTCTTAGATTTTTACTTGGAGGTAGGATGTACAGGATGTCCCTAATGGACATGGCTAGGGCTTTACTCATTTACACCTCTGCTGATTTATTATCACCTGATTGTACAGCTTTGATTTATGAAGGTGATAGGGTAGATAGAAATTTTGACGCTAACGCCATTTGGAGGCGAATGTCAAAATTTAATGTGTTTAAGAGGGGTGGAAAACACTCCTATTTAGATATTGACAGGGCAGAGCTTCACATAATTCATAGTTTTTTAGCGAACTCTATTACACAACGGGGTAAAAATAAGAAAAAGATTACGTTGCATGATTTGTTTTACCTTAAGTGTATTAGAGACCCAAGAGGCTTTGTCAACATCCCCTATTGTGTTGGATATTATTTGTCGAAGGTTGCATATGGTATACAGGAAGGCGGCATAATAGGGGGTGGTATATTTGTCACTCTGATAGGAGAGTATTTGGGGGTTAATAGGTTTCAAGGGGGTCCAATGATTCAGGTTGCGGAACAAACTGAACCTATAGGTCTTGCGGTTTATCAGGGGGCACAGGTACTGTCACGGAGACAGAATAGGACTGTGCCATATCAGGGTAGCAGATCGCAGGTGGAAAGGGGCTCAGACGAGGAAATGGAGGAAGCAGCTGATATTAGGGAAGCTATCCGAGATAGTTACATTGATGTATATCAGCGGATAGATGAGGTGGAAATGAATGCCGATATGCGGCATAATCAGTATGTTCAGTGGAGAGCTGCAGATGAGTACGAGCATTCGAGGCAGCGACAGCATGATAGATGGGACGTTCATCAGCACCAAATCATGAGCCATCTATCTTATCAGGTACCACAGAACTACGTTCCAACTCAACCTGCATACTATCCACCATTTCAGCCCGATATGAGACCACCCTACCCCTTTTATGACCCGAACCAAGCCTACCAGGACACGTATCACCAACAATGGAACCCGGAAGACAACATGAACTGGAATCCATATCCATATTGATTATCTGTTCCATTGTTTATTATTTATGTTTCTAACATTTTCTTTCTTTTCATGTTTAAACAATTGATATATTTTCTATTTTGTAGTTTTTAAAACTTTTATTTTTATTATGTTCATATATTGTATTTATAATTTGAAAGTGGGATTCTAAGACCCATTTCAAATTATTACATGTTTATATTTGTATTGTATGTATATTGTCAATTGTACAAAACAGGGTAAAACAACGCATTTTCAAAGACTGGCATTAAGTTCAGCAAAAGCTACTAATTTTGATGACAAGACGAAACACAAATGTGATGTAAATGACGGAATGAACAAATGATGTGCACCATTTATCATTCAAACAAACAATCAACAATATGTTTGAAAACTTTGGTAAAATTTTAATCATTTTCTACGCTAATCACCCTCATGAATTTAAATTTTTACTGATTTCTTGCAAATGAGGGCATTGCAAGATCTTAAGTGTGGGGAGAGATTAAATTCTTTTGGTTAAACATATTATTAATACACTTAGTTTAATTGTCAAATTTTATGAAAATTTTAAAAAAAATTCAATTAAATGAATTCAAAATCATGTTTATACATATTTATGAACGATAAAACTAGGTGATAAAACCGAAATTATCGTTGCCTTAAAAAGGACATAAATTGAGAAACAACCTTAAATGCTAGAATTCATTTAAGAATGGAATAGACGAGAATAAAAAGGCAAAGAAAAACATAAATAAAAGCTAAGTGTGGGAAGAATTACCAAGTTATTTAAAACATATATCACACATTTTTGTACAAGATTATTGTAGGTACTTTTGCTTTGGACTAAACTAATCAGTTTTACCCGTTTTACTGTAATATAAATATATGAGAAAGATGGATCTACACGATGAATCAATTCCATCATTAAAGGAAGTAAAGTCTTCCGAAAAAGACACGCCCTTCTTGATTTAGGTCAAGAAGTTATCGTCCAGACCAGCTGTAGGTTGACGAAAAATCTAGAAAAGTCAACTCTAAAATCTGCAGGAAATCCACGGACCTCAGCATCAAACAGGGTCGCCAAGTGGTTAGACTTATCCTAACCATGAGAGGATCTGTCTCGTAAAATGGGGAGGGCGCCGTGCAAATTAGATGTATAAGACTAATGAATCAGACCCCCAGAAAGGATAATCTCCTTAAAAATAAAAAATCAGCTTTTAAGCCTGATATTACTCAATCCTTGAGATTGACCTTAAAGATTGAGAATTCAAACTCATGGAATTCAATGATATCTAAACTCGAGCTTGAACGAGAAAATATTTTGATCAAAACTAAAACCGATTTGTTTTCTGAAAAACCCATTTTTAATGCGTTCATTACCATTGAACGTAAAATCCTGAGAATTCATCAGAATTCATTAGGTCACCTGAACCAAATCGGGTGTCAACCGTAAGAACGGTGGTTGCATAGCATGGTCTAAGACAGGACCTTGTGCCAGACCGAAAAACTATAGGGTGATCTTTACTATTGCTCCTACCAAGGATAGTAATTGCATCCGACACGTTGTGGACCATAATCATACGCATGTCATTAGACATCGCCTTAACAGTTGCTTGTTCATCGCTTTCCTTTACAACCGGACGGTCGTTTACCGAAAGATAATATACGGGACAAGTAAACTGGACGTGTGCTTTCCTAATACAAGGTTAGCAAGTGGGTGACACAAAATCGCAACTTTTGAGCTAAAATTTTAAAATTTGAAACCCACAATCCATAAAAATATTTTGCAAACACCGGTGAAGGGTTATTCCGAAAAACCTGTCTAGGGTAAAATCTAGCTTGAATTTTCAAAAGATCAAATGTTTTCATAAAGATCCAATTTCCTAAAGGATCTAAATTTTTATAGCCATGTGGGACTGTAAACCACAATATTACTATCATTGTTCATACCGCCGTATCAAAATCACTGATGTATAAAGTGTGAAGAATAAAGAAGTGATTAGTGTGATTCAAGTTCTATATTGCTTGAGGACAAGCAACGCTCAAGTGTGGGAATATTTGATAATGCTACAAACGAACATATATTTCATAGCATTATCCTTCCAGAAAGACAAGCTTTTAGTTGCAATTGTTCTGTTTACAAGTGATATTCGTTTATATAATAAAAGGTGAAGACAAAAGGCATAATTGACGATTTGAAGACGCAAATGGCCAAAAAGCTAAAAAGTACAAGTTACAATCCAAGTGGTTCAAATTATTGATGAATAACGTCTAAATATTGATAAGAGCACAAGCTGCGGAACGCAAAGTACAAGATATCTCAGCGTACAAAAAGACGTTTGAAAATCCGGAGCTGAAAGTACAAGATATCTCAACGTACGACTCAACGGAGCTGAAAGTACAAGTCAACTATGCACAAAAATATAATATAATATATATAATTATAAATAATTATATATATTATTATATATTATAATATCGTAGCAGCCCACGTTTGGAAACTCAAAATATCTAAAATCAGAGGGCCATGCGATCGCATGGCCTGGAAGCTTTATTTCTATGCGATCGCATGGTAGTGAATTCCTGGTCAGGTCTATAAATTGATCATTTTCTGGCCGAATTCAACACCCCAGATTGATTAATTTCAATCTTTTCTTTCTCTCTAATTTATATTCATGTTATAATTTTAATTTAACTTAATTTTAATAATAAGGTTATTGTAACAAATGTTTTAAGGTTTTGTAAGTCAAAACTCTATCCGTGTAACACTACGCGATTAATACTCATTGTAAGTTATGTTCAACCTTTCTAATTTAATGTCTCGTAACTAAGTTATTATTATGCTTATTTGAGCCGAAGTAATCGTGATGTTAGACTAAATATTAAGATCGGGTTATTGAACTTTGGGCCATAATTAATGTTTGGACAAAGACCGACACTTGTGGACATTGGACTATGGACTATTAATAGATGGGGGATATTGTCTAATCGAGTGACAACTCATTGGAGTCTGTCGAACCTATCTTTAAATTAATTAGCCTAATAATTAATAATGATTATGGTTGTCCTATTTAGTGACGTTCATACGGAGTCTATTATAATCATTTAATTAATTATTCGGGTTGGGTAATTGAGTATTCAAACTGATCAAGTGGGTAAATTAGTATTCATATCTAATTAAAACAGGGGTGGATTACATACAGTGATAACTGGTGTAATTGTTGACAAAAGTGATAACTGCGTCACAGTTTAAATTCTTAATTAGTTGGACTATTTGACTTCGGGTATAAGGGTAATTTGACGAGGACACTCGCACTTTATATTTATGACCGATGGACTATTATGGCAAAAGCCAGATAGACGTATCAAATAAACCAAGACAAAGAACAATTAACCCGGGGTAATAATATATAACCAAAACGTCAACCATCATGATTACAGAAGTTTAAATAAGCATAATACTTTTATTTCATATTTCATCGCTATTTTATTTACTCGCAATTTATTTTATCGCAATTTACATTATCGCAAAAACTAAAAATTTGACAAACCGGTCGTTAAACGGTAAAACCCCCCCTTTATAATAATAATAATGCTATATTATATATAAACTTATATTATAAAATATATATAAACTTATGTTTTTATAGACACATAAAAGCTCCCTGTGGAACGAACCGGACTTACTAAAAACTACACTACTCTACGATTAGGTACACTGCCTATAAGTGTGTAGCAAGGTTTAGGTATATCCATTCTATAAATAAATAAATAACTTGTGTATATTGTAGCGTAATTAATAGCATTTCTATATATATTTTATACCCCTCTATACATTTATCAAGCTACCATTGTTACGGGTTCAAATCATGTCAAACAAGCGATGTACAACGAGTGTCAAGCAAGATGGGGCGGTGTGGTATATATGTGTCATTTCCTTTTCGTTTCATTGTTTAACCTAAACTGTTTTATAGAATGAAGATGAGAAATGGACCCGATATCGATAACGAAGGTACGAGCGAAGACTCCGAGTTCACGGCTAATGTGGAGGCCATCTTTAAAAGACAAAAAGCGGATTTTCTTGCGGATGTCAAAAAGGTCTTCCAAGAATCGGTTGATGGGCAAATAACCGAGTTAATCAACGAACGAATGAATGCCGTGATCGAAGAGGTACTCGAAGCTAGAAACATAAATCATCATGGTGAAAGGGGTGATGGTAATGGTGGACATGGAAGGCGATACTTCCATTACAAGAACTTCAAGGATGCTCAATCACCGATGTTTAATGGGGTGAGAGATCCTTTGAAGGGTACATGTTGGGTTTTCGACATCGAAGGTGCTTTTCGTACCGGTGAATGTCCTCCCGAGAAAAAGACGAGATATGATGCTAATATGTTACGTGAAGAGGCTAAGTTGTGGTGGGATGGTAAAATTCAATTGTATGGCGAAGAACAATGTATGAGTTTGTCGTGCGAAGAGTTTAGAAAGGAATTCTTTAAGGAATACCGAACTTAATCCGACCTTAATAGAATCCAGGACGAGTTGAGCAATTTGCAACAAGGTTCTATGGACTTGGTTACTCTCAAGTCTACTTTCTTGTCAAAAGCTCGTTTTTGTCCGAAGTATGTCGGTGATGATCAAATGTTGACGCAAGATTTCTATCGTACCTTAAGCGATGAGTTGAAGGGAAAGATTAGTCGGGGAATGGCTAAGTCTTTTGAAGAGTTGTTTGAGTTGGCTCGGGATTTCAAACCGGAGGTGCCGAAAAGAAGTGATTTCTCTTTCTCTAAGATAAAATTCGAAGGTTCGAATCATTCGAACTTTTCAAACAAGAAGAACAAGAAAGGTTCCGAAAGTGTTAATAGCGTGAAGAAGGGTGATTTAGGGAATTTTCTCCCTACTTGCTTTAATTGTGGGCAAAAGGGTCACATCTCTCGTAAATGTCCAAAGCCGGCTACGAACAAACTCACATGCTTCAATTGTCAAAAAAGGGCACCGAAAGTCGGAGTGTCCCGATTTGTGCGATGATCAAATTAAGAGGCTAGAGAAAGCGGCGGGTACGGCTAGGGGACTAAATTATTTGATGACTAATGATGAAGCCAAACAATCCAATGAAGTTGTCTCAGGTACTTTCATGGTTAACTCTAATCCGGCGAGGATACTATTTGATAGCGGTGCTAATTTATCGTTTGTATCACCAAGATTTGTGCCTAAGCTAAATAAACCGCTAGCTAAGTTGAGTCATCCGGTAGAAGTTGAAATAGCAGATGGTAAGACGGTGCTAGGGGTTGATGTGTGTAAAAATTGTAATGTTGTGTTTGGTGCCGAAGCCTTTAAAATTGATCTCATCCCGATGACTTTGGGTGAGTTTGATATCGTCATTGGTATGGATTGGCTCAATCATAATAGAGCTGATATTGCATGCTATGAAAACTTTATCCGTGTAAAGACCCCAAGTGGGGGAGAGTTAATTATTCATGGCGAGAAACGTAGAAGGCTTGTGTCGTTATGCACTTATGCACGGGCACGTCGTTTTCTTAGTAGTGGTGGCATGGCTTTTTTTGCCCATGTAGTTGATACTCGTGAAGAGCCACCATCCATTCGTGAAATTCCGGTGGTTAATGAATTCGAAGACGTTTTTCCGAATGAGTTGCCGGGTGTTCCGGCGGAAAGACAAGTTGAATTTCGCATTGAGTTGGTTCCGGGGGCTACTCCCATTGCTAAAACTCCTTATCGTTTAGCACCAACAGAAATGCAAGAATTGTTGAATCAAACCCAAGAGTTGCTTGAAAAGGGTTTTATCCGACCGAGTGCTTCGCCATGGGCTGCTCCGGTTTTATTCGTGAAGAAGAAAGATGGTAGTATGCGGATGTGCATCGATTATCGGGAGTTGAACAAAGTGACGATCAAGAAACGTTATCCATTGCCTCGGATTGACAATTTATTTGACCAACTCCAAGGCGCGACGTATTTCTCTAAAATTGACTTACGGTCCGGCTATCACCAAATGCGGGTCCGTGAGGAAGATATTGATAAAATGGCTTTTCGAATGCGTTACGGGCATTTTGAATTCGTGGTAATGCCTTTTGGTCTTACGAATGCACCGGCGGCATTCATGGATCTTATGAACCGAGTGTGCCAACCTATGTTGGACAAGTCGGTAATTGTGTTCATTGACGACATACTTGTCTATTCTAAGAGTATGAAGGAACATGAACACCATTTGCGCGGTGTGTTGAAGACATTGCGGAAGGAGAAGTTGTATGCTAAATTCTCCAAGTGTGAATTTTGGCTAAGGGAAGTTCAATTCATTGGCCATATTGTGAATAAAGAAGGTATTCAAGTAGATCCGGGGAAGATAGAGACGGTAAAGAGTTGGGGACAACCGACTACACCTACGGAAATCCGATGTTTTCTCGGATTGGCCGGTTATTATCGTCGGTTTATCCAAGACTTTTCTAAGATCGCCTCTCCATTGATGAAATTGACAAGGAAGAACGCGAGATTTAATTGGGAAAATGAGCAAGAGATTGCTTTCCAATTGTTGAAGGAGAAATTGTGTCAAGCTCTGGTCTTGGTGTTACCGAAAGGTATAGAAGATATGACGGTTTATTGTGATGCCTCATTAAATGGGCTCGGGTGTGTTCTAATGCAACGGGGTAAAGTCATCACTTATGCCTCTAGACAGTTGAAGGAACACGAAAAGAGATACCCGACTCATGATCTCGAATTGGAGGCAGTGGTGCATGCGTTGAAAATTTGGCGCCACTACTTGTATGGTGTCAAGTGTATGATTTATTCGGATCATAAGAGTTTGAAACATCTTTTTGATCAACGAGATTTAAATTATCGCCAACGTAGATGGATGGATGTAGTAAAAGATTATGATTGTGAGATACTTTACCATTGATAATGCTACAAACGAACATATATTTCATAACATTATCCTTCCAGAAAGACAAGCTTTTAGTTGCAATTGTTCTATTTACAAGTGATATTCGTTTAAATAATAAAAGGTGAAGACAAAAGGCAGAATTGATGATTTGAAGACGCAAATGACCAGAATGCTTAAAAGTACACGTTATAATCCAAGTGGTTTAATTTATTGATGAATAACGTCTAAAAATGACAAGAGTACAAGTCGCGGAACGCAAAGTACAAGATATCTCAGCATACAAAAAGACGTTCGAAAATCCGGAACCGGGACATAAACCAAGTAACAACGTACGACTCAACGGAGCTGAAAGTACAAGTCAACTATGCACAAGAATATAATATAATATATATATAATTATATAAAAATTATATATATATTATAAATAATTAAATATTATGTCGACAAACTAGAAAACAAATCATTGTGAGCTGGATCAGGAGGCCATGCGATCGCATGGCCTGGAAGAACATTTGCCATGCGATCGCATGGGACCAAAAAGCTGGCCAAGTTCTATAAATTGGAACAAATTCGGCCGAATTAAACACACCTTCACTTCTTTTCTTTCTTTCTTCTGTAAGAATAATTTATATTTATAATTATAATTTTAATTTTAATTTAAGTTTAATAATAAGGTTATTGTAACAAATGTTTTAAGGTTTTTGAGTCGAAACTCTGTCCGTGTAACACTACGCGATTTATATCATTGTAAGTTATGTTCAACCTTTTTAAATTAATGTCTCGTTGCTAAGTTATTATTATGCTTATTTAAGTCGAAGTAATCATGATTTGGATTAAATATTAAGACGGGGTTATTGGACTTTGGACCATAATTAGGGTTTGGACAAAAGACCGACACTTGTGGACACTGGACTATTGACTATTAATGGACTTTATATTTGTTTAACTGAATGATAGTTCGTTAATTTAATATAGAGATTTACAATTTGATGTACCTATAAATAACCCCATATGCCTTATTGGACACGATGGGCGGGATATTTATATTCACTAATAATTGTCCATTTGACTGGATACGGGTAATGGATTAATAATCAATGGACCTATTAAAACAGGGGTGAATTATATACAGTGATAACTGGTATAATTATTAACATAGTATTAAAACCTTGGACTACATACAGTCGATATCCTGGTATAGTTATTAACAAAGTATTAAGACCTTGTTACAGTTTGGATCCCTAATTAGTTGGAATATTTGACTTCGGGTATAAGGGTAATTTGACGAGGACACTCGCACTTTATAATTATGACTGATGGACTATTTTGGACAAAAACTAAATAGACATATTAAATAATCCAGGACAAAGAACAATTAACCCAGGGTAACAGATTAAAATAAATCGTCAAACATCATGATTACGGAAATTTAAATAAGCATAATTCTTTTATTTCATATTTCATCGCTATTTTATTTATCGTCATTTATTTTACACACTTTAATTATTGTCATTTATTTTTACGCTAAAACTTAAAAATTGACAAACCGGTCGTTAAACGGTAAAACCCCCCTTTAATAATAATAATATTACTACTTATATGTATATATATATATATATATATATATATATATATATATATATATATGTATATATATATATATATATATATAGTACGTTTTCAAATTTGTAGCTCCCTGTGGAACGAACCGGACTTACTAAAAACTACACTACTCTACGATTAGGTACACTGCCTATAAGTGTGTAGCAAGGTTTAGGTATAACCATTTGTAATAAATAAATCAAACTTGTATAATTTATACCGTATTTTGTATTAAAAACTAATATATTTTCGTATACCACTCGTTGCACAACAAGTATTTTTGGCGCCGCTGCCGGGGAACCTACTAACCAAAAGCGGAACGCTATAATATTTTCTGTAAAAATATATTTATATAAGTTTATTATATTTTATATAAATATTTTATATATATTTAAAATCATAAAAATTAAAAATTAAAAATTATTCGGGTCCAGTACTGTAGCAGCCCAAAACATCTGGCATGGTAACCAACTCCATGTGAACGCATGGAATTATAACTAAAACTCATGCGATCGCATAAGCTGAGGTGACAGACCTGAAACATAGGATCCGTCGAATTAGGGTTTTAATAAATTATAATTATTATTAATTATTTAGAATTAGGGTTTATTTATTATATTATTTAGTTTTAATTTTACATTTAATTTGTAATTTAAGTTTATTAAGTTTTATTAATTATATAAAAATTAATATTTTTATATAAACAATATAAAAATAATATTTTTATAAAAATTGTATTTTTAATACTTTAGTTTATTTTTATAATCTATATTTTTATCGTTTATTCATAATTTTTATAATTCTCGTTCGTAATTAGTTTTAAGTTAGTTTTTGCCATAGTAATTTTATATTTCTAGACTTATAAGTTTTGCCATAAAATCCCTTAAGTGCTTTTTCCTTAGAATTAAGATTTAGGCGCTTTAGAATTTTGCGACGCCATTTTAAGTTTATAAATTTTAGTGCTTTTTAAGTAATTGTCATTTTCCGTATAGAATTGCATTTTAAGTTTTAATACTTTTAGGTGCAACTTTTTAGATTTAGTTTTTAGACTTTTAAGTTTTGACATTTTTATTTCTTATTTTTAATTTTCGACGTTTTTCGACGCGCTTTTTCTTTTTCATTTCTACGCTCTAGTTTTTAGGACCTAGAATTTTCTTTATTTTCTTTAAATTTCGTCGGAAAAATTATTGTAAGCAATTAAATTGATAGACATCCAAATTTTCTGGTTCGTAGTAATAGTTGGATTTGTTAGTGGCGAGTTGTGGACTTTCGATTTAAAGGGTCCTGGCTACCTGCTGCATCTTTTGGCTATTCGAAATGTGGGCAAAATCAGAAAAGTCTATTAATTTGATAACTTATATAATTTTTATCTTTTTAACTAATAGGATATTCAGTGAATGCACCAAGCGAAACGTTCACCACCTTTAATACGTTCACCACCTGTAACTCGATCAAGGCATCTAGCAAATATTGCTGCCATTGAATTTTTAGAATCATCATCTAGTCGAACAAGTACTTCAATTCAAATTTCTGATAATCCATTTTTTGAACCCGACTTCACAATTGAGAGCCCGAAGGATATTCAGGGACAATTCCAAGATCCTGATACATTAAACATTCCTCCTGAACCACAATTTATTCAAACGGAGTTTGTCAAAGAAGGAACAGTTAAATCAGAATCATCTAGTGATTCGGATTCAACTTGTCAAGATATGGCAGATCCAGAACCTCAAACTATGGAAGACCGAATGAGAGCCACACGTACGGGCCAAGGTCATGCCATTACTCAACCAGAAGTTAGACCACCAAATTTTGAAATCAAAGGACAAATCCTACACATGGTTACTAATCAATGCCAATTCGGTGGTACAGAAAAAGAAGATCCAAACGAACATCTTCGAACTTTTAAGAGAAATTGTACTCTATTTAAAATCGGAGAAATTGAGGATGAAACGATCTATCTTATGTTGTTCCCTTGGACTTTAACCGGGGAAGCTAAAGATTGGTTAGAATCATTACCCGAAGGAGCAATTGATACATGGGATGTCTTAGTGGAGAAATTTCTTCAAAGATTCTTTCCAGCATCTAAAGCCGTGAGACTTTAAGGAGAAATTGCCACGTTCGCACAAAATCCAAATGAAACGTTATTTGAGGCGTGGACAAGATTCGGAAAGATGTTGAGAGGATGTCCTCAACACGGTTTAGACACTTTCCAAATAGTTAAAATATTCTATAAAGGCGTCGATGTCGCTACCAGAAAAGACATCGACACAGCTGCTGGTGGTTCCATTATGAAGAATACCGCTACCGAAGCTCACAAGATTATTGATAAAACAGCCTCCCACTCGCATGAGTGGCACCAAGGGAAAGATATCTTACAGTCATCCAAAGCGGCAAGAGCCGATTCTAGCCATGACTTTGATTTCATTTCCGCAAAGCTAGATTCTTTCGAAAGAAAATTGGAAAAGATGACTAAAGATATTCACGCAATAAGAATCAATTGTGAGCAGTGTGGAGGACCACATTTAACAAAAGATTTTCTCAGTATTGAACAAACAATGGAACAATGAGAGAATGTTTCATACCTAAACCAAAGGCCGGGAAATAATTATCAAAATAATTATCAATCGCCAAGACCAAACTACAATCGAAACGTTCCTTACAATCAAAATGTCCAACAAAATAACCAACAAGGTCCTAGCAATCAGCAAAGACCTGGTTATATTAAATCACCACAAACCGATGAGAAAAAAACAAATTTAGAAGACTTGGTTCTAAAGCTAGTTGAATCTCAAACGCAGTTTGTTATATCTCAGAAACAAACTAATGAACAAAATGCTCAAGCATTTAGAAATCAACAAGTTTCAATCCAAAATCTGGAACAAGAAGTAAGTAACCTAGCAAGGTTAATTGGTGAAAGAAAACCGGGGAGTCTACCTAGTGATACAAATGCTAACCCCCGAAATGAAACAGCTAAAGCTATTACCACAAGAAGTGGTATAACACTTAAACCACCTGAAATGTCAATAATTTCCGATAACTCTATTCCTAATTCACAGGCACCACAGCCTGAAAAAGAGAAGGAAACTGAACCGGTAGTTGAAAAGGTTAATGAAGATAACACAGTTAAGGCAAAGCCTTATGTTAAACCATATCAACCACCACTTCCATACCCGAGTAAATTGAGAAAAGAAAGACTTGAAGCCGAACAATCTAAATTCTTGGATATGTTTATACAGATAAATGTCAATCTTCCTTTCATTGATGTAATTTCAGGAATGCCAAGATATGCTAAATTTCTGAAAGATCTAATCATAAATAGAAGAAAAATGGAAGAACTCTCGGCTGTCACAATGAATGCTAATTGGTCTGCAGTATTATTGAATAAGATACCAGAAAAACTATCAGATCCAGGAAGTTTCACAATTCCATGTTTTTTGGGTAGTCTTAGTTCAATAGAAGCATTGGCAGACTTAGGTGCTAGTATAAATTTAATGCAGTACTCATTATACGCTAAACTAGACCTTGGAGATTTAAAACCAACACGAATAAGTATACAACTAGCCGGTCGATCAGTAAAATATCCTAGAAGGATAATGGAAAATATGCTAGTTAAAGTTAGTAATCTAGTATTCTCGATAGACTTTGTTATTCTAGACATGGAAGAAGATTCTCGAGTTCCTCTTATATTAGGAAGACCATTCTTAAACACATCTAAAGCAATAATAGACGTGTTTGGTAAGAAATTGACCCTAAGTATAGAGGACGAGAGTGTTACCTTTTCTGTTGATAAAGCAATGCAACAACCACAATCTGCTGATGGTACATGTTATTATGTTCAAACTATAGATTCACATGCAGAATTGTTACAAGAATTTTCTGAATTACAAGGAACAGGAGAATGTTCTTTAGGAGAAGGAGATGAACCAATTGATGAAGCTGAAATGTTAGCTACACTAATAGCTAATGAATATGAACCAACAACAGAAGAACTTCAAGTACTAAAAGAGGAAGACAGATATCGATACAAATCATCGATAGAAGAACCACCAACCTTAGAGTTAAAGCCACTTCCAAAATATTTGGAATACGCTTATTTACATGGTAAATCTGAATTATCGGTAATAATCTCGTCTTCTCTTTCTGAAAATGAAAAATCTCAACTCATTTCTGTGTTAAAAGCTCATAAATCAGCTATTGCATGAAAAATTCATGACATTAAAGGTATAAGTCCTTCGTATTGCACACATAAAATCCTTATGGAAGAAAATCATAAAACATATGTGCAACGCCAACGAAGATTAAATCCAAATATGCAAGATGTTGTTAAAAAAAATTATTAAACTGCTCGATGCTGGTTTAATTTATCCAATCTCTGATAGTCCTTGGGTAAGCCCAATTCAATGCGTGCCTAAAAAGGGTGGCATCACTGTCATCACAAATGATAATGATGAGCTTATTCCTACTAGGACTGTAATAGGATGGCGTGTTTGTATTGACTATAGAAAATTAAATGACGCCACACGAAAAGATCACTTTCCATTACCTTTCATTGATCAAATGTTAGAAAGGTTAGCCGGAAATAGTTTCTATTGTTTTCTTGAAGGTTTCTCCGGATACTTTCAAATTCCTATCTCACCCGAGGACCAAGAGAAAACCACTTTCACGTGCCCTTATGGTACTTTTGCTTATAAACGCATGCCATTTGGACTTTGCAACGCCCCTGCAACCTTTCAAAGGTGCATGATGGCGATTATTCACGACATGATAGAAGAATGAATGGAAGTTTTCATGGATGACCTTTCAGTCTTCGGTGATACTTTTGAAACATGTCTAATTAATCTTGAACGAATGCTTATTAGATGCGAGAAATCGAATCTAGTACTTAATTGGGAGAAATGTCATTTCATGGTTAAAGAAGGCATCGTTCTTGGTCATAAAATTTCAAGTAAAGAAATTAAAGTGGATAAAGCTAAAGTAGATGTAATTGCTAAACTTCCACATCCCACCAATGTTAGAGGAGTTAGGAGTTTTCTAGAACATGCTGGTTTTTACCGACGTTTCATAAAATATTTTTCTAAAATTGCCACTCCAATGAATAAACTCCTTGAAAAAGATGCTCCATTCATCTTTTCGGATGAATGCATCAAATCTTTTAATATTCTTAAAAAACAACTCACTAATGCGCCAATCATGATAACTCCAAACTGGAAATTACCATTCGAACTTATGTGCGATGCAAGCGATTTTGCAATGGGAGCCGTTTTAGGTCAAAGAATTGACAAACGATTTAAACCTATATACTATGCTAGTAAGACGTTACAAGGAGCACAGACGAATTATACAACTACTGAAAAAGAACTCCTTGCTATTGTCTTTGCTTTTGACAAATTTCGTTCATATCTCGTTCTAGCTAAAACGGTGGTCTATACTGACCATTCTGCCCTTAAATATTTATTTTCAAAATAAGATGCCAAACCACGATTAATCCGTTGGATCTTACTTCTACAAGAATTCGATATTAAAATCCGAGATAAAAAAGGAGCAGAAAATCTCGCCGTTGATCATCTTTCTCGTCTTGAAAATC
This sequence comes from Rutidosis leptorrhynchoides, assembly GCF_046630445.1. Lineage (NCBI taxonomy): Eukaryota > Viridiplantae > Streptophyta > Magnoliopsida > Asterales > Asteraceae > Rutidosis > Rutidosis leptorrhynchoides. The sequence goes on along the minus strand of NC_092335.1, from coordinate 19,313,032 downwards.
CTGAATTAGAAGTTCTAAATGAATCAGCTATACAAGATAACTTTCCTGATGAATACCTTTTGAAAATTGATTCTAGTGAAATTCCATGGTTTGCTGACTATGCGAACTACTTAGTATGTGGATTCCTTGAAAAATGGTTGTCGTACCAAAAACGAAAGAAATTCTTTAGTGATATAAAACACTATTTCTGGGAAGAATCACATTTGTTTAAAAATGTTCCCGATGGAATAATACGCCGATGTGTATTCGGGAATGAAGCTATAAAAATCTTAAATCATTGTCACACAGGACCAACAGGAGGGCATTATGGGCCGCAATAAACTGGTAGAAAGGTCTACGAAGCTGGATTCTATTGGCCTTTAATTTTCAAAGATGCACACATTCTTTGTAAATCCTGTGATGCATGTCAAAGGGCCGGAAAAATAAGTCAACCTGATGAAATGCCACAAAATGTCATTCAAGTATGTGAAGTTTTTGACATTTGAGGTATTGACTTTATGGGTTCGTTTCCAAAATCTCATAATAATCTCTACATTCTCGTTGCCATTGATTATGTATCCAAATGGGTGGAAGCGCAAGCTCTCCCAACTAATGATGCACGAGCTGTAGTTAACTTCTTAAAACGTCTTTTTGCAAGGTTCGGAACACCGAAAGCTTTAATAAGTGATCGGGGTACTCATTTTTGTAATAATCAACTTGAAAAAGTTCTCAAAAGATGTGGAGTAACTCATAAACTCTCTACCGCTTATCATCCACAAACAAGTTGACAAGTTGAAAATACCAACCGAGCATTAAAACGTATTCTAAAGAAAACTGTAGGAGCAAATCCGAAGGAATAGTCCATGAAATTGGAGGATGCACTATGGGCTTTTAGAACAGCCTACAAAACTCCAATTGGCACCACACCTTTTAAACTCGTTTATGGAAAAGCATGTCACCTTCCAGTAGAAATTGAGCACAAAGCATTTTGGGCTTTGAAGACATGTAATCTTGATTTACATGAAGCTGGACGCCTACGGTTAAGTCAACTAAATGAATTAGAAGAATTAAGACATGATGCATATCAAAATTAGTTAATCTATAAGGAAAGAACGAAGAAATGGCATGATAAAAGAATCCGAAGATCAAAAGAATTTAAAGAAGGAGACAGAGTTCTTCTTTTCAATTCAAGATTCAGATTATTTCCTGAAAAGTTGAAATCTAGATTGTCTGGACCATTTATAGTCAAAAGAGTTTTCCCGTACGGAATAATAGAATTGATAAATTCAAACGGGATTGAATTTAAAGTTAATGGTCACAGAGTTAAACACTATATTGATGGTCCGATGGAAGTTGACGATGAAGTAAATCACAATTTCAACACCACAGCTAACTAAGTGTGGGGAGATTCAAAAGTTTTAAAGATAATTCTTATGCTTTCTAATGTTAGATATTATGTTTTCGTGTAGTTTCTGAGAATGGAATCCGTTTGGTCTTTTCTACTAGCAGACCCTAAAGAACTAGTCCTTTCCACCCATTCTGAATTTTTTGTTTTATAGGCTATACAAGATGAAGGATTCTTTTGATTTGAACCATGGTCTATTGCTACATGCTCTGATTGCTAAACGCAATAACAACATCCTCCCGAGTGAACTGGTGTCCATGATAAGGAGAAAATGTGACGAAGTAAGAAAAGAACTAAGGAAAAATCATAATAATATACATTTCGGTAAAGGAAAATCATCATCCGCAGCAAAAAGAAGAGCCCGACACCTTGAAAGATGTCATAAATGCGGAAAATGGTCACACGAAGGAAAATGTCCGAACAGTCAGACATACTCCAATAATGAGTTCGTTACTCTATGCAGAGAAGGACCATTCACGTACTTACAAGAAAATTTATTGAATAAACGAGGTTACGCTTATGTAGCAATGATAAACCAAATCGAACGACTCTCCTATGAATCGTTCAGATCAGGTCACTGAGAATTATATCTAGCAGGTAAGTATGTACAGTTTTTATTTTATTTTTATTGCTTTTAACCTTTTGCTCTTAAACGCTGAACTTTCGCTATAAAACATTAAATTGATATTCAGTAGCAGTAGGTATAATAAACCGAAATTATTGATATCATATAAAAATTTAATCCGTCAATGCGAAATTTACCGTTTATTCATAAGGTATAAATATCTTTAATCAATCAACTCAAAATATTTCAAAAATTCGTCAGGAGTAAAACTAGGTAATATAGCCGAAATTACTTTACCCAAAAGAGGGACGTATATTTTTGATAATATTTGATTGATTAAAGTGGGAAAAAAAAACCAAAAATATTTTTTTTTTGTTTGTTTGTTTGTTTGTTTGTATGTAAATTAGGGTAAAACCGCGCACTTTCAAAGACTGCCAGTAAGTTCAGCAAAGTAACCAATTTTTGACGTAACATGAAAAAAAAAAAAAGAGGTTTTAACTTCCTTTCTATACTATTTGTCCTCGTAAATTCTAATTTATTGTCTGATTTCATTGCAAATGAGGGCATTGCATGATCTCAAGTATGGAGAGGGGTTATAATTCTCTCGGGTTTACACTTAGTTTAATTGCCAAAATTATAAAAATTTGAAAAAATTTTAGCTAAATGAATTCAAAAGCATGTTTATACATATTTATGAACGATAAAACTAGGTGATAAAACCGAAATTATCGTTGCCTCAAAAAGGACATAAATTGAGAAACAACCTTAAATGCTAAAATTCATTTTAAAATGAAATAGAGGAGAATAAAACGGAAAAGAAAAAAATAAATAAAAGCTAAGTGTAGGAAGAATTCGCCAAGATCTTTAAAAACTATCTATCACAAGTTTCTGTAAAGTTACTGCAGGTACTTTTGCTTTGGACTAAACTAATCAGTTTTACCCGATTTACTGTAATATAAATATATGAGAAAGATGGATCTACACGATGAATCAATTCCATCATTATAGGAAGTAAAGTCTTCCGAAAAAGACACACGCTTCTTGATTTAGGTCAAGAAGTTGTCGTCCAGACCAGCTGTAGGTTGACGAAAAATCTAGAAAAGTCATCTCTAAAATCAGCAGGAAATCCACTGACCTCAGCATCAAACAGGGTCGCCATGTGGTCAGACTTATCCTAACCACGAGAGGATCTGTCTCGTAAAATGGGAAGGGCGCCGTGCAAATTAGCTGGATAAGACTAATGAATCAGACCCCCAGAAAGGATAATATCCTTAAAGATTAAAAATAAGCTTTTAAGCCTGATATTACTCAATCCTTGAGATTGACCTTAAAGATTAAGAATTCAAAACTCATGGAATTCAATGATATCTAAACTCGAGCTTGAACTTGAAAATATTTTGATCAAAACTAAAACCGATTTGTTTTTTGAAAAACCCATTTTTAATGCGTTCATTACCATTGAACGTAAAATCCTGAGAATTCATCAGAATTCATTAGGTCACCTGAACCAAATCGGGTGTCAACCGTAAGAACGGTGGTTGCATAGCATGGTCTAAGACAGGACCTTGTGCCAGACCAAAAAACTATAGGGTGATCTTTACTATTGCTCCTACCAAGGATAGTAATTGCATCCGACACATTGTGGACCATAATCATACGCATGTCATTAGACATCGCCTTAACAGTTGCTTGTTCATCGCTTTCCTTTACAACCGGACGGTCGTTTACCGAAAGATAATATACGGGACAAGTAAACTGGACGTGTGCTTTCCTAATACAAGGTTAGCAAGTGGGTGACACAAAATCGCAACTTTTGAGCTAAAATTTTAAAATCTGAAACCCACAATCCACAAAAATATTTTGCAAACACCGGTGAAGGGTTATTCCGGAAAACCTGTCTAGGGTAAAATCTAGCTTGAATTTTCAAAAGATCAAATGTTTTCATAAAGATCTTATTTCATAAAGGATCTAAATTTTTATAGTCATGTGGGACTATAAACCACAACGTTACTATCATTGTTCATACCGCTGTATAAAAATCACTGATGTATAAGGTGTGAAGAATAAAGAAGTGATTAGTGTGAAGATTCAAGTTCTATATTGCTTGAGGACAAGCAATGCTCAAGTGTGGGAATATTTGATAATGCTACAAACGAACATATATTTCATAGCATTATCCTTCCAGAAAGACAAGCTTTTAGTTGCAATTTTCGTTTAAATAATAAAAGGTGAAGACAAAATGCAGAATTGACGATTTGAAGACGCAAATGACCAGAATGCTTAAAAGTACATGTTATAATCCAAGTGGTTTAATTTATTGATAAATAACGTCTAAAAATGACAAGAGTACAAGTCGCGGAACGCAAAGTACAAGATATCTCAGCATACAAAAAGACGTTCGAAAATCTGGAACCGGGACATAAACCAAGTAACAACGTACGACTCAACGGAGCTGAAAGTACAAGTTAACTATGCACAAGAATATAATATAATATATATATAATTATATAAAAATTATATATATATTATAAATAATTAAATATCATGTCGACAAACTAGAAAACAAATCATTGTGAGCTGGATCAGGAGGCCATGCGATCGCATGGCCTGGAAGCATATTTGCCATGCGATCGCATGGGACCAAAAAGCTGGCAAAGTTCTATAAATTGGAACAAATTCGGCCGAATTAAACACACCTTCACTTCTTTTCTTTCTTTCTTCTGTAAGAATAATTTATATTTATAATTTTAATTTTAATTTAAGTTTAATAATAAGGTTATTGTAACAAATGTTTTAAGGTTTTTGAGTTGGAACTATGTCCGTGTAACACTACGCGATTTATATCATTGTAAGTTATGTTCAACCTTTTTAAATTAATGTCTTGTAGCTAAGTTATTATTATGCTTATTTAAGTCGAAGTAATCATGATGTTGGATTAAATATTAAGACGGGGTTATTGGACTTTGGACCATAATTAGGGTTTGGACAAAAGACCGACACTCGTGGACACTGGACTATTGACTATTAATGGACTTTATATTTGTTTAACTGAATGATAGTTCGTTAATTTAATATAGAGATTTACAATTTGATGTACCTATAAATAACCCCATATGCCTTATTGGACACGATGTGCGGGATATTTATATTCACTAATAATTGTCCATTTGACTGGATACGAGTAATGGATTAATAATCAATGGACCTATTGAAACAGGAGTGAATTATATACAGTGATAACTGGTATAATTGTTAACATAGTATTAAAACCTTGGACTACATACAGTCGATATCCTGGTGTAGTTATTAACAAAGTATTAAGACCTTGTTACAGTTTGGATCCCTAATTAGTTGGAATATTTGACTTCGGGTATAAGGGTAATTTGACGAGGACACTCGCACTTTATAATTATGACTGATGGACTATTTTGGATAAAAACCAAATAGACATATTAAATAATCCAGGATAAAGAACAATTAACCCAGGGTAACAGATTAAAATAAAACGTCAAACATCATGATTACGGAAATTTAAATAAGCATAATTCTTTTATTTCATATTTCATCGCAATTTTATTTATCGTCATTTATTTTACACACTTTAATTATTGTCATTTATTTTTACGCTAAAACTTAAAAATTGACAAACCGGGCGTTAAACGGTAAAACCCCCTTTTATAATAATAATATTACTACTTATATATATATATATATATATATATATATATATATATATATATATATATTTATTTATTTATAAAAATATATAGTACGTTTTTAAATTTGTAGCTCCCTGTGGAACGAACCGGACTTACTAAAAACTACACTACTCTACGATTAGGTACACTGCCTATAAGTGTGTAGCAAGGTTTAGGTATAACCATTTGTAATAAATAAATAAAACTTGTGTAATTTATACCGTATTTTGTATTAAAAACTAATATATTTTCGTATACCACTCGTTGCACATCAACCATCCGGGTAAGGCAAACGTAGTCGCGGATGCATTGAGTCGAAAAAGTCAACATCCGACAATACAAGTAGGATCGTTACGCATGACTATTACTAATGATTTTCTTGTAAAGCTTGGTGAGATCCAAATTGAAGCTTTTGTTAACAACAAGCATGAAGAACGAATCATGGGGCAAACGGAGTCTATTACTTTAGGCCCTCATGGTTTGTTGTCCTTTCAAGGAAGAGTGTGGGTACCTAAGATGGGTGATTACTGAAACACCGGCAAATTTTTTTTTTTTTAAACACAGCGGAAGACTTTATTAACAAACACACTATAAGTCACGTCATTACATTAATCTGAGTAATTAAGATTAAGTTTACACAACGGTGTTACGTTATTACCAAACATGATTTAAACAAATGTCCACATCAGAGTAGGGTTGTCAAACATGTTTTCTGCATCAGCACCCATCCCGACTAGCAGTACCTAAACCTGCAAGGGGTAATTATGTGGGGGATTAGCGCACCGCTAAGTGAATGGAATCTATCTAACAGATATAGCTTAAGTCACACACAAGCTATATACTAACAACAACACATGCTAACTACCAACTAGCATACAATAAGACAATACGAGGATCGGCGGCTTGTACGAGCACACGACTCCCAGCTGATCGGGCTTGAGTCTACCGATAGTCCCTGCTACTCAATTCACAGTATAGTTATCCAGATGCAGGGGATGCATCGTTCACACTATACTCTACAATCAGTAGCCTATGGACCCAACCTCCCCTAGGCACAGTTGACCTCATACAGACTCTAACCTCTCCTAGGCACGGTCTCGAGTCCCCAGTCTCCCTAGGCCCGACTGGTGCCATTCACACAGTGTACACATAAATCACATACAACATCGGGCATACTATATTATTATAACATGGCAATTTCTACACTATGCATGGTAAAAGAGTCAACCACAGTAGCATGATATGCTACTTAAACTCTATCCGGAGATAGACCCACTCACCAATTACCAGCAACGGCTCAGTTATTATTTCTGAGCTTCCTCCTTGTCCTTATTACCTGAGAACAACACAAACAAAGTTAATATACATATCCAATAAATAATATAATCATTTCATACGATTAACTAGGTCATAACACCATATATTCATAATTTTATGAGTCTACATCATGACTCCATTCAATAATGGCATACAGGTGCGTGCAAAACACGACATACACACTAAAACTCCTTTTCCAACCCAAAAACAGTTTGATCTAGTTTCTTAAAAGTTCACCATTGAAAAGTATTCTTTATTACGATTCTAACGATAGTTTTTTCATCATTAACGGAGTTACTTTTTGAAAGTTACGCCCGTTTCAATTTCATAAAAGGTACTGTAGCAAATAGTGACACTGCAGCAAATAATGGTTTCGAACACTGTAGCAAATAGTGACACTGTAGCAATTCGGTACTGTAGCAAATAGTGACACTGTAGCAATCCGAACACTGTAGCAAATAGTGACACTGTAGCAATCCGAACACTGTAGCAATAGTGACACTGTAGCAAATAGTGACACTGTAGCAAATAGTGACACTGTAGCAAATAGTGACACTGTAGCAATTCAGGTACTGTAGCAAAATACTGTATCAAAATACTGTAGCAAATACTGTAGCAACTGGTTCGAACAACTTCGCTGATTTCGAACATTTTTCGCCCAAAACTCGATTTTTGAGCGATTTTGATCAAATTTTAAGCACATGGAAGCTACTAAACATATATACAACCTATTTCTAATATCTATTGAGCATAACAAACACAATCTACTAAGATTCAAGCACCAAAATCATACTTTTACTCAAGAACATAAAAAACCCATTTAACAAAGATTAGAACAATGATTCAAGCAAGCAAACCTGGTTTAATGATTACAAGAACGATAGGAATCAGTCCCTAAAGCTTCTTAATCCAATCTCTAACTTGAATCAATTAGGGTTTTGTGAAGAAGAAAGTTTGGTACGGTCTTGTTCCTGCACAAATTGAGAAATGAATGGAAGTATCCAGATATTACCTACTTAAGTGGGTTATAAATCCTACCCCATAACACACGGGTATTTATCAGTTATCTAATATCTTTCGTACTTAATTTGGCAACCTTAACGGAGTCCAAATTCAACAAACGAACCATTTCTGTGACCCTTGTCACAAACTGGTCTTAACCACATATTCAATTAATAATAAGTATATTATTAAAATAAAAGCATATTTTAAACACAAATATAAACCTAAGGGCAATTAAGAAATCTTACTTCTAACCCCGGTTTCAGTCTGTTACAAATCCACCCCCTTAAGAAGATTCCGTCCTCGAAATCTGGTCTTGGTCAAACAGATGAGGGTAACGGGTCTTCATCAACTCTTCTGTCTCCCATGACAAGTTAGACCCTAAACTGTGTTTCCATTCAACTAAAACCATCGGGATCTCTTTCTTTCTTAACTTAGTAACCTTTCTGTCGACCACTCGAATTGGTTCCTCGACCAACTTGTTACTCAAATTAACTTTAAGATCCTTAATTGGTAAAATTTGCGTTTCATCGTCCACCTTACACTTACGCAAATAACACACGTTAAATGTATTATGAATACCGGCTAACTCTGGCGGAAGATCTAACACCACAGTCTGATCATTCAACACTTCACTGATCGAAAACGGACCAATAAATCTCGATGCTAACTTACCACGTTTACCGAATCTGATAACCCCTTTCCACGGCGAAACTTTCAGATACACTCGTTCACCCACATTAAAGGTTACCGGACGTCTACGCGGATCTGCATACATTTTCTGCCTAGCTCTAGCGGCTTTCAAATTTTCTCTCGCAATTGCAACTTTTTCGGCTGTCATTTGAACAATTTCGGGACCTGCAAACTGTTTCTCCCCGGCTTCTAACCAACAAGTCGGAGTTCTGCAACAATGACCGTATAACATTTCATAGGGCGGCATCCCTATACTCGAATGATATGAATTATTATACGCGAATTCAACCAACGGCAAATGTGTATCCCACGAACCACCGTATTCTAACACACAAGCCCTTAACATATCCTCCAAAGTCTGTATCGTTCTTTCACTCTGTCCATCTGTCTGAGGATGATAAGCTGTACTTAAATTCACACGTGTACCCAGATTCTGTTGAAGACTATTCCAAAAATTTGACACAAATCTGGAATCTCTGTCTGAAACGATCGATAACGGCACACCATGATGACTAACTATTTCTTTCACATACAATTCGGCTAACTCACTTAACGAAGCTGTCTCACGAGTAGCAAGAAAATGATCACTTTTAGTTAGACGATCCACTATTACCCAAATCATATCATGTCTTTTCGGAGTTCGAGGTAATTTGGTCACAAAATCCATCGTTATATGTTCCCATTTCCACTCTGGAATCTGTAACTGACGTAATGAACCATAAGGTTTCTGATGTTCTGCCTTCACTTGAGCACATATATGACACTTTTCGACATAACGGGCGATATCTAATTTCATTGTTGGCCACCAATACACTATTTTCAAATCATGATACATCTTATTACTACCCGGATGTACTGTCAATCTGGATTTGTGAGCTTCCGTCATGATTAAATCCCTCAAATCTCCAAGCTTAGGCACCCAAACACGATTGTTTAAGGTCTTTAGTCCACGTGAGTCATCAATTAAGCCCACTTTTTGTTTGGTCATTTCTTCAGATTTAATATGTTCGTCCTCTAAAGCACAGGCCTGAATGGTTCTTAAGCTGTTAATCAAATCTGAAGTTATATTCAAACGACAAAATTTCACATTTTCACTTGACTTTTTACGACTTAGCGCATCTGCAACCACATTTACCTTACCCGGATGGTATTTAATTTCACAATCGTAATCTTTGATCAACTCTTGCCATCGTCTCTGACGTATATTCAATTCTTTCTGTGAGAAGATATACTGCAAACTCTTGTAATCTGTACATATAACACAATGGGTTCCATACAAATAGTGTCTCCACAGTTTCAAAGCAAACACTACTGCAGCCATTTCAAGATCATGCACTGGATAATTCTTCTCATGAACTTTCAACTGTCGCGAGGCGTAAGCGATTACTTTATCTCTTTGCATTAATACACAACCCAACCCAGCAAATGACACATCACAGTATACCACGAAGTCGTCTGAACCTTCTGGTAAAGCTAATACTGGTGCCTGACACAGTAGCTGTTTCAAAATCTGAAAAGCCTTTTCCTGTTCATCAGTCCATCGAAAGGCTACATCTTTACGAGTCAACTTAGTCAACGGACCCGCTATTTTTGAGAAATCCTTGATAAATCTGCGATAATAACCGGCTAATCCCAGAAAACTCTTAATCTCAGTCGGAGTCTTCGGAGAATTCCAATTCATTACTGCTTCTATCTTTGTCGGATCAACTTTTATACCCTAGGCACAAATCACATGACCCAAAAACTGCACTTCACGTAACCAAAATTCACACTTTGAAAATTTTACAAATAGTTGTTCACGTTTCAACATGTTCAAAACCTGTCTCAGATGTTCAGCATGTTCACTTTCGGTCTTTGAATACACTAGTATATCATCTATAAACACAATCACAAACTTATCTAAGAACGGACGACACACTCTATTCATTAGATCCATGAAGATTGCTGGCGCATTCGTCAACCCAAATGGCATGACAAGAAATTCATAATGACCATACCTTATTCTGAACGTTGTTTTTGGTATATCTGATTCAGCAACACGAACCTGATGATATCCGGATCGTAAGTCTATCTTAGAAAAGAATGAAGCACCCTGTAACTGATCGAATAAATCATCTATTCGAGGTAATGGATACTTATTCTTCACTGTTCTTTTGTTCAATTCACGATAATCAATACACATACGCATTGACCCATCTTTCTTTTTAACAAACAATACCGGAGCACCCCACGGTGAAGAACTCGGTCGAATAAAACCAAGATCTAATAACTCTTGAATCTGTGACATCATTTCACGGATTTCAGACGGCGCTAATCGGTATGGAGCTTTTGCAACTGGAGTTGTTCCAGGAACCAACTCAATCTTATATTCGACTTCCCTTACCGGTGGCAGACCTGGTAACTCATCTGGGAATACTTCAGGAAACTCTGATACTATCAGAATATTGGCCACTGTTTTATTTTATTTCTTCGCATCAATCACATATGCAAGAAATGATTCACAACCCTTTGACATCGAATTTTTCGCTTTCAACATGGTTATCAACGGAAAATTATACCCGCCCCGCTCCCCTCGGGCCACAACACGGGTTCCATCGGTCGAACGAAAGGTAATCATTTTCCTATTGCACTTAATATTAGCCCTAAGCGAGCTCAACCAATCCATTCCTAATACTACATCAAAGCTAGGAATAGGTAACACTAAACAAGTCACCGGGAAAGACTTCCCTTCGATCTATATACAAACCCCAGACACATATGTTGTGATGGGTGTGGTCTTACCATCGGCTACTTCTACACTAACCGGCTTGGGTAACACAGTAGCTGGTAAATTCAACTTAGCACAGAAATCTAGGGACATAAAACACCTATTGGCACCACAATCAAACAATACGCGAGCAGGTATTGAGTTGATTAGAAACATACCGGTGATCACTTCGTCGGTTGCCACAGCATTCTCCACCGACATCTGAAAAGCTCTAGCCTCTGCTGTCGGAGGGTTCTTCCTCTTCTGCCCACTCGAGGCAGTTGACCCTACGGCTGATGTTGAACGCGCCCCTGACCCTGCCCCGGAACTACCACTCTTCGACGGACAACTAATTGCACGATGCCCTGGTTTGTGACAACTCCAACACACACTGTTCGGATACGGACATGCTGAAGACTCATGCCCAACAACACCACACTTTAAGCATCTTCTTGTAGCCTCAGAACACTGACCACTGTGAGAAGATCGACACGTGTGACACCAATTCCCTTTACCTGATCCAGATCCAGTACTACTCTGACTACTTTTACCCTTCGATTTAAACCCACTAGACTTCTTGGATTTAGATCGTGATTGACCAGATACTTGTCCACCTTGTTGTAGCACATTACCAAACATTATGTTTCTGACGGCCTGGACATCACTTTCTACCATCTTAGCCATCACAACAGCTTGAGATAACGATGTAGCTGTTCTAACAAAACTTCGGTACTCTGGCAGAATAATATTAACAAAATGCTGAATGCGAGACGCTTCGTCTGGCACCCATTATTGTACAAACCTCAGTTTATCCATAAACTTCTCTACTACCTCATCGATCGTCATTTGAGGTGTCATTTTCATTTCAAGAAACTCAGTATTGATTCAGTTCATATCAAACGGATTACAATACTGTTCACACACCTTCCCATAAAACTGCTCACATGTGATCATATTCACTTGCTCTTTCGGTATACTGGAAATCAAAGAATCCCACCAAATCATAGCCCTACCTTTCAACATTCGACTAGCATATGTTACTTTCAGCTCAGGTTCACACTGGCATGCTTCAAATACCCTTTCAATTTCTCGCAACCAATTAAGAGTTACAGTTGGATCAGTACTTCCAGAAAACTCAGAGGGTTTGCAATCACGGAAATTTTTATAAGTACACCTTTTGGATGGTTGCATGTAAGGTTGTTGGAACATTTGCATTTGGTATGGATTCATCATCATGGGATTTTGGTAAGTAAAGGTGTTTTGTGGTGGTATATAATATTGGTTAGGTATTTGATTCTGAAACTGGTTCTGGTGCACATTAGGTATCGTTTGAGATTGCACGGTTGGGAATCCAGGTGGTGTATCATCATTTCCAGAATGCCTCGCCAATTCAAGCTCATTAATTTTGTCCTCAGCCTCTTTTAGCTTGCTTTCTAACTGAAGGATGTAACTACTCTGATCATCATCCGACTCAACACCCTCTTCTGGTGCTCTGAATGTTCCGGGGTTGGATGGGCCAGTTGCGTTTCTATCAGCCATACCTGTGCTACAAAACATCTCACACAAAAGCTTAGTGGATAACAATTAGTTCAATCACAACTAACACACGTATATCCTATTTCCACTTAGTCCCCACTCCCACAGACATGTTTGACTTGCCTCAGAGTTTGGGATCAAAATACGCGCACGTATTTGCTGCCAAACCATGCTCTGATACCAACTTGTAAGACCGGCAACATTTTTTTTTTTTTAAAACACAGCGGAAGACTTTATTAACAAACACACTATAAGTCACGTCATTACATTAATCTGAGTAATTAAGATTAAGTTTACAGAACGGTGTTACGTTATTACCAAACATGATTTAAACAAAAGTCCACATCAGAGTAGGGTTGTCAAACATGTTTTCTGCATCAGCACCCATCCCGACTAGCAGTACCTAAACCTGCAAGGGGTAATTATGTGGGGGATTAGCGCACCGCTAAGTGAATGGAATCTATCTAACAGATATAGCTTAAGTCACACACAAGCTATATACTAACAACAACACATGCTAACTACCAACTAGCATACAATAAGACAATACGAGGATCGGCGGCTTGTACGAGCACACGACTCCCAGCTGATCGGGCTTGAGTCTACCGATAGTCCCTGCTACTCAATTCACAGTATAGTTATCCAGATGCAGGGGATGCATCGTTCACACTATACTCTACAATCAGTAGCCTATGGACCCAACCTCCCCTAGGCACAGTTGACCTCATACGGACTCTAACCTCTCCTAGGCACGGTCTCGAGTCCCCAGGCTCCCTAGGCCTGACTGGTGCCATTCACACAATGTACACATAAATCACATACAACATCAGGCATACTATATTATTCTAACATGGCAATTTCTACACTATGCATGGTAAAAGAGTCAACCACAGTAGCATGATATGCTACTTAAACTCTATCCAGAGATAGACCCACTCACCAATTACCAGCAACGGCTCAGTTATTATTTCTGAGCTTCCTCCTTGTCCTTATAACCTGAGAACAACATAAACAAAGTTAATATACATATCCAATAAATAATATAATCATTTCATACGATTAACTAGGTCATAACACCATATATTCATAATTTTATGAGTCTACATCATGACTCCATTCAATAATGGCATACAGGTGCGTGCAAAACACGACATACACACTAAAACTCCTTTTCCGACCCAAAAACAGTTTGATCTAGTTTCTTAAAAGTTCACCATTGAAAAGTATTCTTTATTATGATTCTAACAATTGTTTATTCATCAAAAACGGAGTTACGTTTTGAAAGTTACGCCCGTTTCAATTTCATAAAAGGTACTGTAGCAAATAGTGACACTGTAGCAAATAGTGGTTTTCGAGCACTGTAGCAAATAGTGACACTGTAGCAATTCGTACTGTAGCAAATAGTGACACTGTAGCAATCCGACACTGTAGAAATTAGTGACACTGTAGCAAATAGTTACACTGTAGCAATCCGAACACTGTAGTAATAGTGGCACTGTAGCAAATAGTGACACTGTAGCAAATAGTGAAACTGTAGCAATTCGGGTACTGTAGCAAAATACTGTATCAAAATACTGTAGCAAATGCTGTAGCAACTGGTTCGAACAACTTCGCTGATTTTGAACATTTTTCGCCCAAAACTCGATTTTTGAGCGATTTTGATCAAATTTTAAGCACATGGAAGCTACTAAACATATATACAACCTATTTCTAACATCTATTGAGCATAACAAACACAATCCACTAAGATTCAAGCACCAAAATCATACTTTTACTCAAGAACATAAAAAATCCATTTAACAAAGATTAGAACAATGATTCAAGCAAGCAAACCTGGTTTAATGATTACAAGAACGATAGGAATCAGTCCCTAAAGCTTCTTAATCCAATCTCTAACTTGAATCAATTAGGGTTTTGTGAAGAAGAAAGTTAGGTATGGTCTTGTTCCTGCACAAATTGAGAAATGAATGGAAGTATCCAGATATTACCTACTTAAGTGGGTTATAAATCCTACCCCATAACACACGGGTATTTATCAGTTATCTAATATCTTTCGTACTTAATTTGGCAACCTTAACGGAGTTCAAATTCAACAAACGAACCATTTCTGTGACCCTTGTCACAAACTGGTCTTAACCACATATTCAATTAATAATAAGTATATTATTAAAATAAAAGCATATTTTAAATACAAATATAAACCTAAGGGCAATTAAGAAATCTTACTTCTAACCCCGGTTTCAGTCTGTTACAATTACCGACAAGTGCTACTTGATGAGGCACATAAGTCAAAGTATTCTATTCATCCGGCGAAAATGTATCTTGATTTGAAGAAAGAGTATTGGTGGCCGGGCATGAAACGTGATGTTGTTAAGTATGTCGAACAATGCGTCACGTGTTTGCAAGTTAAGGCTGAACACCAAAAGCCGTATGGTATGTTACAACCGTTAGAAATCCTGAAATGGAAATGGGAGCACATTACCATGGATTTCATTACAAAGTAACCAAATACGGCGAGAACCCAATTTGATACGAATTGGGCGATAGTTGATCGATTGACGAAAATTGCATTGTTTCTTCCCATTCGGAAAACGATATCGTCGGAGACATTGTCTAAGTTGTTTATCAAGGAAGTGATATCGAGACATGGGGTTCCTATATCTATTGTTTCGGATCGAGATACTCGTTTCACATCTCGATTTTGGAACAAGTTTCATGAAGATATGAGTACACAATTGAAGATGAGCACGGCGTATCATCCTCAAATGGACGGTCAAACCGAACGTACGAATCAAACGTTGGAGGATATGTTACGGGTGTGTGTCATTGATTTTGGTGGTAGTTGGGATGAGCACTTACCTTTGGTGGAATTCTCGTACAATAATAGTTATCATACTAGTATCGGGATGCCACCTTATGAGATGCTTTATGGGCGAAGGTGTCGAACTCCGATTTGTTGAGGTGAAGTGGGACAAAAGGAAATCGGGAGTACCGATTTGGTTCTTGAGATGAATAGTAAAATCGAGACAATTCGGGCTCGATTAAAGGCGGCACAAGATAGACAAAAATCTTATGCCGATAAACGTAGGCGACCGATTGAGTTCCAAGAAGGTGACATGGTGATGCTTAAGGTTTCGCCATGGAAAGGTATTATTCGGTTTCGAAAGCGGGAAAAGTTAGCTCCTCGATTTATCGGTCCTTTCAAGATCTTGGATCGTGTTAGTGAGGTTGCTTATATACTAGAGTTACCCGAAGAGCTTGCGGGGATTCATTACACATTCCATGTTTCCCACCTCCTTAAGTGTCTTGCGGACGACTCAACGTGGGTACCGTTGGACGAGATTTCCTTGAACAACAAGTTAGAGTATGTCGAGGAACCAATTGCCATTCTTGATGAAAAGGTTAAAATATTGCGTAACAAAGAGGTTAGGACTTTTAAAGTCCAATGGCATCATCGAAAGGGTTTCGAGTTTACGTGGGAATCCGAAGAGTTTGTTTTGGTGTATCTTCCTGCTTGTCACACGGAGTGGATTGCGAGGACGCAATTCGGTTCAAGTGGGGAAGAGTTGTAAGATCCTGTTTCCAGTTGTGTTGGACGCCATCCAAAATGGTGGGACGCCATCCAACATTGAAGGGTTGGACGCCGTCCAGATCACTTGGACGCCGTCCAAATGATCTGGCAGACCGGCTCTTGGGTTTTTAGATCTTTTGAAAGGGCTCTTTGGTAATTTCACATGGGGGACGACTTTAAGGTCCCAAGATCAGATTGGTGGGTGCCTTTACTCCATTTTCATCTACCATCTCCTTTTCCACTTCAAGTTAGAGAGAGAGAGAGAGAGAGAGAGATTTCTTGTGTGAGAAAGCTCAAATCAAGAAGGAAGGAGCTCGATTCGGGTTTAAGCTCGAGTGTTAAAGTTGTTCATCTCATCACTAGCTACGTTTTGATTGTGGTGGTACGTCTTAACCTTGATTTCCTTACTTAATTAGTGATAAGGGTTAGGGTTTGGGTTAGTGATGAACATAAAAACCCATTTGTTGGTAAATTAGGGTTTTTGGGTAAGATAGGGTCATGAGGACCCAAGGATGACTAACCTAGGTTTTTAATGTGATAAATGATGTTTATGAGTCTTAAATGGTTAACAATCACTAGTATACTTTGTGGTTGGATGATTGGGTGTTATTTGGGTTGTGGGTAACCCAAATGGGGGTGTTAACCTTGAAACGGGTCAAATGAGTCTTTGGTGACCTAGGTTATTAAATGTGTATGAAAACATACTAACCTTGCGATAATAAGTGTATTAAGACCAAAATTGGCTAGTGCTAGGGTTTTGGCGAAGTTGACCCAATATTAGGGTTAAGAGTGCAAATGGGTCGAAATTGCACTATGAGTCAAATTGACACTAGGATTGTGAGTGAGTTGGTTGACCAACTTGTTTGGGTGATTGATAATATGCATAATGTAATAGGTACATTACATTGAAGGTTTCAAGCTTGATTTCTCATTTCACCGAAGGCGTTAAGGTGAGTGGAATAATTATGCATATGTGTATGTAATGTATTTACTTGTGCGAAATGCGATGTGGGTTTTAAGTTCGGATATGCGATACCACATCGTGTTGGCATGGGATGAGGGCTTAAAGTTCGGGCGTTCCATACCTCATCATCATGTGTGGCATGTGATATGGGTTTAAAGTTCGGGCGTTCGATACCATATCATATGTGTGTGTGCGGGCGTGAAGTGTGGGTTTTAAGTTCGGGCGTTCGATACCACATTTCACGTGATGGGTGGGTTTAAAGTTCGGGCGTTCGATACTACCCAAGGGACTAGTGATGCATGCTAGTGGCGTCTGCGTGGCTAACGGTTCACTCGCGAGAATCGTTCCCTTTTGTATTTTGGTTAACCATGGTTATGTGTTGTAGTGTAGCATTATATTTCGTGTTATATGCTATTGTTGTGCTAGCTCGTGTTGTCGGAGATTTAGCGTTATACTTTGCGATGGTATGCTATTTAACATGCTAGCGTGTATGCGATAATTGTGTAAGTGATTGCAAGTAAGTAGATTATATATGTATATGTATAATTATTGCATTTACTAAGCGTTTTGCTTACCCTCTCGTTGTTTACCTTTTTAGGCTCCAGCTTAGACAAAGGCAAGGGTATTCGTTTGGACTAGTGGCCTCTCGCTTGTTTTGATAGGGGATGCTTTGGGGTGATTAGCTTTTGAAGTTTGACCAAGATTTGGGTAGTTTAAGCCCAAACACCATGCTCTAGGTGTCGTTTGGAAATTAAACTCTTGTGGTCGAAACTTGTATTTTGTACGAAAATCGTAATTCGGGACGATGTTGGCCCGGTGTTGTAAAACTAGTTTTATTACGGGAATATCTTAGTTTTACTTATTATAACGTGTTGTGAAAGTCGTTTCGTCTAAAAGTGTCGAGAAGCGGGTTTTCCGCTCGCGTAATTTGGAGTTTTGGGATAACCTGGACAGTTCATCTGGATGCCGTCCAGATGACTTGGACGCCGTCCAGGGCTTCAGAGCTGGACGCCGTCCTGAATTCTGGACGCCGTCCAGATGTGTTGTTTGTTCAGGTTCATAATTTTTTTTTTTTGTGACGTGTTTTTGGTATAACGACGATGGGTCGTTACATTTTTAAGACATAATTATTGTTTTTATTTATGTTGTACTTGCTTTGGTTTTGCACTAAACTTATAAATTTATGCACATGTTTTTTGGCAAATTAGCTCGTTTGTTATGTTGTTGGACGATTGCTAGTCATATAAATATTGTGCCTTTCAAAAAAATAAAAAAAATAAAATATATATATATATATATATATATATATATATATATATATATATATATATATATAACTAGAAAGAGGTCCATCGCGCGATGCTGCGTTGAACATCGGCCAAATCCAGATTTCGTTTTGCTTCTTCTGGTAGTAAAACATTAAAGTGGAAGATAAACATGAGAAGAACCTGAGAATTGGGTTGGAAATACATTGTCATTGGTTAAGATTATGCCATAAGTAGAAATTAAAAATTATGAGGGTTATTAAAAGCTATTAGGAAATAAAACCATATGCTACTTCACAAGAATTTGGCTAGCTGTGTGTTCATGCATATTTTTTCCAAGGGAAAACCTACACACGGACATCAATGCGAAAGGGTTTTTTTAGGCGTCAACGTCCTTGATCTCCGGTCCGGCTACCGTGAATAACCCGTACCCGAGATGATGATCTCGGGAGGGTGGCCAACGAATTGCCCGCCGGTCGATAGTCAGACCCTATCGACGGCAAAGGAAGAAAAAACCATACAAGACCCGTAGGTAAAAACCCTAGAGTTGCGATCGTGAAGACGATCGTGGAGAAGATCCGGCTATAACTGCCGTGTGCGTTGCGGACTTGCGGTGACGGCGTTGCGGTGTGATCGAATGAGGTGGTGCTTTCATTGAGAGAGTAAGAGTTGTATGCGATTGGGAGATTATGAACTTGATGTAGGTTTTGCCCCATATTTATAGATGAAAATTAGGGTTAATTGACTTGGGGTCCAAGTTAATTGTGTAGACCCTAATTGGGCTAAACCCTACGTCATCAAGTCCCCCAAGTTCGGTATGATATTTTTGTCAAGTATCGTATCGAACTTCTCATTATGCTGCGAAAAATAAGTTCACATGAGCCTGCGCAAACAACTGTGCGTAAACCCGCGAACAGATGCGCAAAGAACCGCATGCAGAGTGCGCAGGGAAACCGCGTGAACTACCATGCGTAAAACCGCATGAAAATTGCGTCTAAAGTCGCGGACAACTGTGCGCAAAGTGTGCGTAACCTGGACAAAAGCGCGTGGACAGTTGCGCAAGCGCGCGAACATCTGCGCTAAATACTCATGTACTTAAACCGCATATAACGAATTAAAAGCTCAATAAGAAAAGACAAACCTTCTCAAACCGAACGATAAACGGTAGAAACACGAGACATAATGCATCGTGTCCCACGGATGGCGCCAAATGTTCATGCATATTTTTTCCAAGGGAAAACCTACACACGGACATCAATGCGAAAGGGTTTTTTTAGGCGTCAACGTCGTTGATCTCCGGTCCGGCTACCGTGAATAACCCGTACCCGAGATGATGATCTCGGGAGGGTGGCCAACGAATTGCCCACCGGTCGATAGTCAGACCCTATCGACGGCAAAGGGAGAAAAAACCCTACAAGACCCGTAGGTAAAAACCCTAGAGTTGCGATCGTGAAGACGATCGTGGAGAAGATCCGGCTATAACTGCCGTGTGCGTTGCGGACTTGCGGTGGCGGCGTTGCGGTGTGATCGAATGAGGTGGTGCTTTCATTGAGAGAGTAAGAGTTGTATGCGATTGGGAGATTGTGAACTTGATGTAGGTTTTGCCCCATATTTATAGATGGGAATTAGGGTTAATTGACTTGGGGTCCAAGTTAATTGTGTAGACCCTAATTGGGCTAAACCCTACGTCATCACTGTGTCTAAAGAACCTTAATTTTTTCAGATAAACATAATTAGTGTCAACCGAATCTCATTTGTAAAAAAAATTACTCATTATCAAGTTACCCAACTCACCATTCTGACATCCCTACTTCAAACCAATACTCCACGAAAAATCTGAAAAAAGGATAAACGGATGATAAACACATTTAGTTAAAAACTGAATATAGACGATGCACCTATTCAGTTAAAAACATTTACATTAGTAGCTACATCTCTCATTACCAAGTACGAAAATCCATTATTCTTGCAAGTAAAAGCAGTTTGTTGTTGGATGGCTGATTAAGTAGTTGGAACATAATAATAATAATAATAATAATAAATACATTTAAACACTAAACAAATAAGTAAAAAAAATAGTATAAGAAATAGGTTTATAAAGCAGAAGCAAATAACGTTGGCATCTATATGATAAACAAATTTGTGTCTATGAAAACAAACTAATGGATAACCAACATCGGAAAACCCTAAGTCTTTGCTGTAAATGGGTAGAAATTCTACAAACAACGGGTAAAAAATTATACCCATAAGAAAAGAAAAATTGTGAAATAGAAGAATCATATCCATTAAAAAAAAGATTGAAAATTAAACTAACCTTGAGAAAAAAAAACCCCATGTCAGTAGTCACAACACATGGAATAAATTTTATCAGCAACATGCTCATATTGTCTTTCCCACATTGCCCCTCTGCTTTTTTCACATTTTTCTCCAAACTAACCCTAATATAAAATACCTATAACAACACACACGAACACCCAAATCATGAAATTAATCAAAAAGAAAAAATTGGACATCGTTACAAGGAGTGGCGGAACTTGAATCCGGAAACAGATGGAGCGGGTGTAAAAATTTAATAAATTTTTCATTTTCAGCAGAGGTAAACACTAATATTTTATAGTAATTTTTTTTTTTTAATATAAATTTTTTTTTCCCGTTAAATTCAGGTGGGGTGGATACCCCATTTGGAGTACACAATATTCCGCCACTGGTTACAAACTCACCTTATATCCGCGATACTTGATCAACGGCGGTCATCTGTATCGTCAAAAGATACTCGTTAGCATCATTACTAAACATTTCATTTCATGAAATGCCTTTACCAAAGATAACCATTAGTTACATTGTGAATGCTTGCATTTTTTTACTACAATTGGTTTTAACAACTTTTTTCCCTAATTATATACTACATATTTTTGCTACTGTAGTTTCAAGAATCTTTGAGGTTCGATCCAACGCTGCAAATCCATGCGTTGTACTTTTTATTCGCGGGTTTATGATCTTGTTATTGTTTATCCGTTGCAGTTAGTTACATAAACCAAACATAAACCGAAGTTAAAAAAATATTTCCGAAAGCAGTAACATCCAATGTGCAACCAAATACACATGCACCAACAACAATATTCATTCAACACATCTAATTCTAGACTATGCAATTGAAGGCATTATAAAGCAAGTGTAAAATAATCGATATATTAACAAACAAAGATAAAACCCAACAAACACACAAAATAAAACCTAAAAAAGTAACATCGGTATCCAATTTAATTTTTATATATACTCATAACAAACACTGCAATTTATACACACTGAAAAATGAAAATCAACGTTTACAATCAGAAAAGGCAAAACTCTTAAAAATTACTTGATAAAACATCTATTGTGTAAGCTTCACATCGGCGGTGACAACAATCAATTAACCGTTACGGATGCTGCGTAAGCTTCACATAGGCGGTGACATCAATTGATTAACCGTTACCGTCACCTCATCACGCCCTCCGCCAAAGCCGTCGTTACACTGCCCTACTGATTTTCTTGATGAGCATGTCGAATTCGATTAATATATTTATTTTTTTTTGAAAAGCGAATTCGATTAATATATAAAAGTTGTACGGTCTTGTTAGGAAATCATGATGGATTAAGTTGGCGGCGGCCCTAATACGGCGGGGATACGGCAATCTTGGGGGGGGGGGGGGTTTAAACGACGTGTAAACAACCAAAACGGCAAACCATGCTTTTGCTGTTATTAATTAAAACACAAAGTCTGGGTGGTAATTAGTATATAAGATAATAATAATAATAGAATAGAATAGAAAACACAAGTTTTATATCATGTACAAGTCGTTACAAATATGTGCTCATTTAACATTTTTCGCATGTTTCTAGAAAACATAATAATGTTATAATTAAATAAGCGAGGGTAATTTAGACATAGCAGATTAATAAGTGTTGACTAACACAAAAGATAAATACACATGTCACCATTTTAGTGGGTAGGACTATTTTTAGACATATAAAGTAGTAGGATAAATCATTTTTCTAACTAAACCGACAAAAAGTAAGTTTGAATTCCAATCATTCTTGTTCTGCTGACCAGATGAGTGCAATCTGATTCTAATTATATCATGTTCCATCACAATCTACTGATTAAACGCGGTTTCCAGCCACAACTCTATACTATACTATACGTAGTATATAACTAGACGATGATGATGACATCATTTTGGTGAGTGTTTGAATTCTTATGAAATTTAAATAATGAAGTGTCATACTTATATTAAATCAATGACGTCATTCATTCGAAATACAATTACGGAGTAGTAATTTAATTATGTTTTATTGTTTTAATTTTAAGTGTAACAATAAAATAACAAGGGGACCTGTGAAAATATTGAAATATGTGAAATTATACAGAGATCTTAATGTCTGTTTCTATTTCCCAAGCAATCTTTTGAATATCTAATCTAATGATGCAAAACGCATGCTTCATTTGAATGAAGATATTGTTCAATTTTTCAAGCTAACTTCTGAACTCCATCTCTGTTAAATTAATGCTCATCACACATCAAACCTAAATACTTCTTTTCAGATCTCCAATACGTTAAACCAAAATAAACACTTAAAAGACCATGTTCATTGCAATCTTGAAACTGAGAACGGCGAATATTATTATATTGGAGATGATATTGACACTTCAGTTTGGAATGGAATAAGTGGCTAGAGACTCCAGCTATATTTGATGATCACGGTTAATATGGGTTCATTTTTTTCATTTAGATTTTGCCTATTTTGAGGCTTTTGTTTTGTCGCCTGTAATTGTATTGTCCTAATATTATGTGGGCTGTATATTTAGGCTGTAGAATTTGAAGCATGCTCCTCATGCTATCTCCTGTATTCCTTATTTCCAGTTATATAAATGGCTTGCTTTTCTTAAAAAAAAATTAAATAAATAAATATTGACACTTCACATTATACCTAGAAATTAAAGGTTAGAATTTTGAACTCTGGAAGTCAAGCTACCAGCATAATTTGATTGTTATGAAAATTTCTTTTCTATGTATTAGTTCAATTGTTTATTACTTAAATTGCTTTTCTAACATAAAATTTTCATATTCTTTTGTGTTGTATCAAATGCAAAAGCCTAAAGAAGATAAATAATCTTCATCAAAGTGCATAGAAGGTGTATGATGAAATATCTGCAAGTCATATTGTAATTATTATGAGTAAGTATCCTCACTATATGTCATCATAGAAGATCTGGTAAATTAAAAAATCAAGTTGAAATTGACATTGCCTTTTTATATATAAACATAGGATAGGATGGTTGTAAAAGTTAGTCATTTGGACCTAATGAACAATCTCTCATTTAGCCATTTCTAACTTTCTGAAACTCATATCAACTTGTGGTCTTGCAGAAAAGTTCAGGTACATCACAAGATTGAACAATGATGGTTGCAAGCCTTACTGAAGTTGCTCATGATATGGGAATCTCCACCTTTGTTCATTTTTAATTATTTTGAGGAATTTTTTAGATTTTATTCGATGTTTAATCAGGGGAAAATTACTGTCAAATGATGAATTTGGTTTTCAATACTGGATTTTATTGATGTACATTTGATTGAGTTTGTGATTTCACTAAATTTACAATAGGGCTGTTTCTTGAAGTGTAGGTTTCGTTTCATGAATATGTTGTTTAGGCCTATGAATGTGCCTAATGGTTTTTATCGGATAATAATTTTAATAATTTCAATGTTTTTCTAGGAACGGGCTGTTTAGGAGGTTGTGGTAAGTTTAGATGGTAGTGTAAAATGTTGATGATAGATTGAAGGTTAGTAAAATAGAATTTTAAGTTATTTAATGAATGTCAATTCTTTCATATTTAGTATTATCTGTAATAATATATTTAGCACTATGTTTCCGCACGATTTGCGTCGCTTATGTTATGATGTATTGTACGTATGCTCTGTTGGTGTCACATTTAAAAGAATAATGCACAATACTCGGTAGTTGATAACATTGGTCAAAATTGGTGGCAAATTAGGAGTATCCTTTTAAAGAAGAAAGGGCAATGGAATATGTTATTGTGTTTATTAAAACATTAATGATGACGTTTATTTTTTTAATTATCTTTCTTTCATAAGCATCCTTTTTTTTTTTTTTTTAACAAACCGTGTAATCACGGGTCATAAAATTTAAATGTGTACAACTTTAATCTTTGTGTTAACGTATAGAAAATGGGTCAGGCCTATCAAAAAGTGAAGCTGGCCCGCAAGGAAATTATCTATGGGTAATCAAAAGGAAAGACTTAAAGAAAAAAAGTGTTAGAAGTTGTTTCCATAAATGGAAGACAAGAAGTTACAAACAAGTATCTAGCACCAAAGCATAGATCAACTTTAAACCATTTTTACATCTTCAATCCAAACATTTTAAAGTAAATAGCAAAAATAATTTCACATTTTTATGCTGTTTAAGTAGTAAAAAAAAATCACTTTCAACAATTTAGCCAGTTCAACCCATTAGGGTAGTTTTTAGACAATCCACAATTTCCTGGATGCATGCGTACAATTCCGACGCGTTTGAAGTTAAAATCAGTAAATTATAGGCTAACTCAATTCACCATCTAACCATCACTTTCATTGCCAAGCATAAACTATAAACTTAGACTAAAATAGTGAACAATCATAGAACCTCAGCTCAATTAGGTTAGAGATCATACCTCAACTATATTAATGACGAATTATCTGTATTCCATTTGTTCTGTCGTCGCATTATCATCAAATTTCACTATCAGTAGTTCAAATTTCTCGAATTTAGCTTTCCTTCACATGAGTTTAATTATGGAGAGAAATGCCCCTCGGGATGGTTAAAGGATCGGGTTCCTGTAATGCGATTCGGGTTTCCTCCTGTAACGACCCGGAAATTTTCGACCAAATTTAAACCCTAATCTCTATATGTTTCCGACACGATAAGCAAAAACCTGTAATGTTGAGTCTAGAAAGTTTGAAATCTATATTTGAATAATTAGTTACCCTTTGACCAAGCCTGATGATTCACGAACAATAGTGTGTAAATAAAAATGTGACTATATATAATGTAATATATAAATAATGAGGATTTATCATATTATATAATTGGTGAATATAATATAATTAATAAATTGTAACATATTAAACATAGGTTTAGGTATAAATAATGTATTAGTAATATTAGCAGTATTAATATTAATAATATTAACAATAATAAAAAAATATTTGTACCTTTACATAGGGTGAATATATATATATATATATATATATATATATATATATATATATATATATATATATATATATATATATATATATATATATATATAAATAGATAACATATGAAAGTGGAAATTTGATATATATATATATATATATATATATATATATATATATATATATATATATATATATATATATATATATACATAAATTGATAAATTATTATTACTATTATTAGGATAATTAGTATCATTTTTTTTATGACATTATAGTTATATATTTCACAAAAATCATTACTATTATCATTAATAATAATATTATCATTATATTTGTATTACAATTAGATAAAAAGATATTATTATTAATATTATTATTATATTTCTATTAGTGGTAGTGATTTGATTAAAATTTATAGTATTTCAGATTTGTTAACAAACTAATAAAATAAAAAAAAAAACTAAATTTTATAGAATATATATCGTGATATAAAACAGATATATATAAATTACTTAACTAAATGCGGATTAATATAGATATATACATGTACACAGGTGGATACAGATATACATATAATTACAGATAGTGTCACGTTTTTTTTCTTCTGTTTATTGATTTCTTTGTCCTTCTGTTCCCTTGTGAAAACTGGTCGGCACTCAGCACTCTATAAAATCAGTTACATGCCACGTGAAACCATCTCCTGCCTTCCATCTCTGTCTTCTTCAATTACCTTATCACTACCATCCCACATTCATTTTCATCTTGTTCCTATTGAACGAGATTAACAACAAAACCACCACCATGAACTCTTATTGCTGTTAATGCTACGACTACTGTTTCCGTCTTCAACAACCTGCACGACACCACACCACAATCGTCACCAATTACGCCTAATTAAATTCCCGTTTATTGTTTGTTCGATCATCATACACCACCAGGGTTGCAAACATTTCGAAGAACCCATCACTAGCCTTTCCCTTCTTTGTTTCCATCAAAATTCATCACGTATCAAGACCACCAATGGAACCTGCTGCAAAACTCCAGCTAAGCAACCTTCGAACATTACCACTCTCTTCATCTCTACTATTAAATATTCGATCACCATCTTCGGTTTAAAAATGAAACCCACAATCACCTTTTGTCACCGGATTCCATCACCACCTTTATCTAAAAACTACCACCATAACCAAACCCACTCACGAACACCATCTCTTGAAACCTGCAACTGCAACTACACTCATTTTTCTGTTACAATTGATCCACAAACATCCAAGAACACCACGTAAAAGCTGCTATTGCTAATACTTCCTGTTTCATTTATTTTCTTTCTCGACAAACAGCAATCAAAACAGATTAAATGGGGCTGCTGTTGCTACTGTTTTGCAGCCTAAACCCACCCTCGAAACCACCATAAACACTCTATCAAAACCTATTTAGCCGATCACATATGACTGCCACTTAATTACTTTTCAATCAAATAACACATACCACTGTTTCTTCTATATTATTCACTATTGCTGCAATTAAAACCGAAACCACAAGCAAGTCGTTAACTATAGTCGATTATCACAAAACCCTTCATGAACACAATTTATTATTGCTCGTGTTCAATCCGATTGAAAGTACAGAATATATATAAAGATGAATAAGATGATGATGGCATTAATAATGGAAGCAACATGCCACTTTATGTCGACATTCAAAACCCCACACACATATTTTTTTTATTTGATTTCGTTGGCAGACAATTGGGAAAACAAAGTTGAAAGGATCCGAAACTAATCATCCGGACGTTGTCCATATTGATTACAAACGAATTACAATAGTTGATAACATTGCGAGGTACTTGCCCTCTATATGATACATCTTACAAACGTTGCATTTATTCTTAAAAGGCAATCTATAGTTACATCCATAATTGACATATTCGCCTGACATTTCATAATATTCAAATGACCTAAACCGCCATTTACTTAATAATAGTCTCTATGAACTTCAATGATTCGAATGCAACGCCTTATGATATAAGTCCTTAATGGCCTCAAGTAGTATCCTTAGTACGAGATAATGCACAGCGGAAGACTTAATTCATACCTGAGAATAACATGCTTTAAAATGTCAACATAAAGTTGGTGAGATATAGGTTTAATGTCGACAGCGATATAAATATAGACCACAAGATTTCATATATAAACATTTTAATAAAAATATTCTAAGTGGTTGAGCACTTGGTAACCATACTTAACAATTAATCACGTCGCATATTCCCTTTAATATGAAATCTTACTACACTGTACCAAGTGTAGTCACGAAACGAAGTACTGTGCAACCGTTGAATACTGGTCGTCCAGTCCGGTTGGGGTTGTCAGGCCCGATAGATCTATCAACAGGATTCGCGTTTACAATACCGCTGTAAATATTAGTTACCAAGCTACAGGGAAGTATGCCAGTGGTACAACTCAATGTAGAATATATTTTTCAGTTACTTGTGTCCATAACGTAAAACATAAAATACGTGTATTCTCATCCCGAAATATTTAGAGTTTAAAAGTGGGACTATATACTCACTTTCGTCTTGAAGATATATATAATTTGACTTGGTCTCCGGTTGATATCACGAACCTATCCATATATAATATATCAATACCTTTTCTTTTTAAACAAACGTCACATATATATACTTGTTATACTTTTAATACTTTGAATAATTCCTTAGTCCGTAGTTAGCAGCTCGTTGTTAGTAATTCAATTTTAATGGTTCATTTTTAGATGTTTAATATACCCGCAATGAAATAAATAAAACCCCCAACGAAATAAATAAAACCCCATCGTATATGTATTGGTCAAGATTAATCTTGACCCACGGTACCGGTGTTGTCAAATGACGTGTTGCGTACATAAAGTACCGGTGTTGTCAAATGACGTGTTGCGTACAAACATGGGATCTTATGATTAATCTTCTCGTGTTGTTTACGGGTGATCCTGAACCATATAAAATTGAATTATAAGTACATATATATAAAATATCATGTTATCTTAGAAATATGTGATTTATTTAATTTTTCCCAATTAATCCCGAAGTTAAACAAGTCTAGGATAACCAATTTTGTTTCGGTCATAGTTTCTTCGTTACAAATCCGTTTTCGTTGATTCAACTTGCCATCTCCTTGGATCGAGTCCCTCTTTAAGACTATGAACTGAAAATACCTTGGTTTGTATTCAAAATCACACGGCATAGGTGAAACTTTAGTGAAACTTATGAAGTTAAACATTTTTGTTACAAAAAAATAACACTTAATGACCATTTTTCTAAAAATACTTATACTTTGAATTAAATCATGAAATTTTTATGTGTTAACATATTTATAGTAAAAATCATTTTTCCAGAACATAAACCTCCAATTCAAAGTTTAAGATAGTTTTTAATTATCCAACCCAAAACAGTCCCCGGTTACACTCCGACGTCGTAAAAACAGTTTTTAAGATATTCTTTGAAAAACCAAGTTATACCTTGTTAAGTTAGCATATATTTAAGTTATATTACAGGTCTTGAAGTATTTTAAAAGTTAAGTTAGAAGGATCTATTTAGTTTGCAAACAAGTTTGAAAACTTTCAAACTATGTTCTTGTTGTTAAAATTGTATACCACAAAATATGATAGCTATATATATATGAATCGAATAAGGTTATGAACATAGATACTACCTCAAGTTCCTTGGACAAGGTTGCTGTAAAAGAGAAGTAAAAAGCTAGAACCAAAAGGGTGATGGAATTGGATGAAAGATTGGAAGTAAGTTTGTGTTCTTGGAAGGATTTCTTGAAGTGTTTTTGTATGGTTTTCTTATGGTGTTTAAGTAAGGTTTTTGAAGCTAAATGATGGGGAAAATGCTTGGAGATGATCAAGTATGAAGTTAAGAGTATTTTGAGAGAGAAATGGAAGTGTAAGTATGAGAAAATGGGGTGAAGAAATGGTGTGCATGCATAAAAACGTTTTTAGGTTATAAAGGAAAAAAAAGATACCTAACTTTGTTTTCTTGCTAAATAATTCATGCTACTTGACAAATGGTTGGTTCCACATGTTTCTTAATCATTTAAGGCTGCTAAGGAGCAGATTTTTATTGGTATATACCAATAGTAAATACATCTAGAAGCTGCGTATGATACGGGTACATATACCCTAGGTATACGTATAGAAATCTTTGAGAAAACGGAACGAGGATTCAAATATAGCTATCTTTTGTAAATATACTTATATTGTTTTATGTATTTAAGTCTTTAAAAGTGATTAAATACATTACTTATACGATATATGTATAAACATTATAGGTCATAAGTATTTAAGTCAAATAACGTTACGTATGGTTATCGTTTTGAAAACTTAAGTTAGTAGTTTCAAAATATACTTATAACTTATTGTTATTAATACAAAATGAGATATTAAAATATTCTTAGATCATGTTAAATATGTATATATACATATATATACACAAACGTATAATTATCATATATTGTATAGTTCGTGATATCATCGGTCAAACTAGACGGTCAAACGTTGTGTAAAACTCTTTTCGAAAACATAAGTCTCAACAATTTGGATTGCTTATCATGTTGGTAAGGTTTAATTTATGTAAATATTAATCTTATAAGTATAGAACGATCGAAAAAGTGCGGGTCAACTTTAGGGTTTTTGCTTATCGTGTCGGAACCATATAGAGATTAGAGTTTAAATTTGGTCGGAAATTTCCGGGTCGTTACAGTACCCACCCGTTAAAGAAATTTCGTCCTCGAAATTTGGTAGAGGTTGTCATAAATAACAATAGGAATGTTTTCATGACGAATATGAGGTAATAATGAAATTTTATCATTATTGAAAGATTTAGATAAAACGATTCGGTTATGTGAGACGCACGAGCGAAGCTATCACAAAAGAGTGAAATGAGTAAATATAGAATTGTTGTAACCGATGACGTGATTATGATCGATTTCCGGGATTTAAGGGTTTTAAAGAAAATCTTATGTAATAAGATTTAGTTTTGCGGCGATCGGGATCTTCTTTGATTTAACGCGGCAATCTGTTTTGATTTCTTTGTCGAATATTTCACTATAAATTTACCTCCTTCCCTTTCTTTCTTCCCACATCTTCTATTCTTTCTCTTTAGTTCCTACTTTAAGACATTCACTAATATGCTCCATCCCATTCTAATCCTTGTTATATTTCTAACTTTCATATCTTTCATTCTTCTTTTTCATCTATCACCAGAAGAATATATTCTCTTTTATCCTTTCCTTGGAATTATAATGTTTTTAATTCTCCCGTGCCTTTACGTTGCAATACGTATTGATATGCACGGTTTGTAGTTTCGGGGTTGTTGTTAGGTTTTATACCTTCCCTTATATTTCGATGTTCCTACTCCCGTCCCTTAAAATCATTGTCATCCACAGTTAATGCTCTCTCTTATTTGCTGTGGTTTATGTTCCTATTTCTATTCTGAGGTTTTGTCCCTTCGTTTCTTCTTCCCGTCCTCGAGCCAAGCGAACAATGGTCCGAAATTCGTAGGTAGGAAATTTGGAATGAACCTAGCTATTGGTTTTAGAATGAAATTATAATGGCACGATCTTGATTCGTTAAATTACTCGAATATTCTGGAAAAATAGAACTATCAAGGTGATACGTTCTAATATGTTTGGAGACTTGATAGAATGTAGGAGCCGTGTAACATGGCACATGATGACGGTACTGTGAATCATCACATTCCATTAGAAACTTAACATGACTTACTGTAATATAATGAAGTTGATCAAGTTTCATTATATTATACTAATTCATGCATCAGTTCCCAACACTACTTCAAATCATTTATATTTTAATCTCGGAGGTTTCAGAATTTAGAAATTAACACAGTTTCTTTTATATTGTAACGCAGATGTTACGGAGAGATAAATGATCGCAGATAGGAATAGTTGTAAAAATATCTCCAGAAATATGAAAAATATGTATAACGAATGATATGAAGATATCTTATAATATCTAAGATAAGATGATGATGAAAAATATCATCCGGGCAAGGTTTTGAATAAAGAGTAGGGTTCTTACTGACGGTTTCAGGAGGTACGGAATCGTTTGTATTCTTTGAGAGCAGGTTCAGTCCCTGTGATTTATCCACAGCCTCTTTCATACTTTGCTTCATCCGTTTTCTAGTTCCAAACTTTTTTTTTTTTTCAGCTTTACCACCTTATTATTCTTTGTCATCAAACTTTTGACCGTTAAAGTCGTTTACAGTTTTTGCTGCTTCGTTAGCATTTCAAGAACTATTTCATAGTCCCGGGTGTTTTTCAGAAACTTCACGTTCAGATTATGAAATTCTTAGGGATAGACATTATAGATATGATGGAAGAAGTTCCGCGAGATTTTCAAAATAATGATTGTTGATTTCGCCAAAAGGATAACGATCTGCTGGTGCACCTATTGATGTTGTCGAGGGATATAAAAGGTTTTCCGGTAATGACGGCGAAAGGACAAGGTATAAATATCATGATTATAATAGAAATAATCTCACTGAAAAGTCGAAGTGGAGCTGTGACAAAATTAGCTTCTTGAAAAGGAATTGTAGGGTTGTTCTTGCTAATAAATGGCAAAGGATTCAATACGTTATGTGTTAAATTATGAATTTGGGTTCGAGAG
This sequence comes from Rutidosis leptorrhynchoides, assembly GCF_046630445.1. Lineage (NCBI taxonomy): Eukaryota > Viridiplantae > Streptophyta > Magnoliopsida > Asterales > Asteraceae > Rutidosis > Rutidosis leptorrhynchoides. The sequence goes on along the minus strand of NC_092335.1, from coordinate 19,280,369 downwards.
TTCTTCAGGTGTATAACTGTATGTATAAATCTTCATTCCGTAGGTGAGGTGCGGCGGGTTCAACTTCTCGGTCGAGGTGTTTTCAGGAATCATGAAAGGATTTGAATGCGAATTGTAATCGTCAAGTTACGAATGAGGTTTAAGATAAAATCAAGTGGCAAGCTTGAAGAATTGTTTAGCTTCATATGTTACAATCAACATTTTAATTCATTTTAATTGTCCAGAGTTAGCCGGAACAGTTAGCGTGGAATCCTTAATAGATTTTTAATTAGTTAAATCGTGTGTTTCTAACAATTTTTTTTTTTATTTTGTCCAATGTTTTCTTCTTTATGCCACTTGTTGGATTCTGGTAGGTCAAAATCCGAATATGAAATTTGATTGAAAATGGTTATTCTGGGGTGAGCGGATACGAATATCGGTGGTTGTAAGTAAGATAATAGATAACCGTTGAATCAGATTCAAGAATGTACAATATAACTTATTAATGTGAATTCTAAATATTCATCGGGTACTACCCACCCGTTAAAATATTTTCATCATTAATAGTTTGTACGAAGGAATTTTTAATTACTATCTTTATGAAAATATACTTGCATATATATTTTCTTCAGAGATAATCATAGATTTAATGAGTCAATAAGATATTAAACTCATTTGATTTATCGTTAATTCTAGATTACATAATCTCTAAGACTTTAGAAATTACATAATCGTCATACGATACGTAAAGCGAAGATAATCGATGTAGAACGATATATAGAACGAAGATCATACTCGAAGTACAGATATTGAGTCGTGTGATGTTGATATTCGAGATACAGATTGTGATGTTGAGATTTAAGGCGCGGTTTTGTTTGGGGTGATAAAGGTACTGTCGGCGTTGACGATGGTAGTACGGATTATGCTGCTGGTGCTGCTGTTGGTGTTTGTAACCTTCGCACCATATTCTCCAAAACCACTACCCGAGCACGGAGTTCGTTGACTTCTTCTATTATACCGGGATGATTGACGGTTGGAACGAGCGAATGAACAAGATTTGAAATATGGGATAGTATGTAATCATGACGAGATACTCTAGAAATGAGCGAGAAAATGGTGTTTCGAATAGGTTCGCCGGTAAGTGCTTCAGGTTCATCGTTAAGAGGACAATTTGGTGGATGGAATGGATCACCTTCTTCTTGCCTCCAGAAATTTAGTATATTACGAACCCATCCCCAATTCATCCAGAATAGATGATGGGAAATTGGTTGATCCATTCCGGTAACGCTGTTCTCGGAGCTCGAATGGAAATCCATATCGGCGAAGCTATCGAAGTCGGAGGAATTTGAGCTGGATGAAGAATCCATCTTGTATGGTCGGAGAAATGAATTTTTGGTTTGGAATATATTATAGGAGTTGGGTTTGGTACTCTTCAATACATAATTTACATATGTATATATAATATCAAAATCCCATGAATTACGGAGAATCTTTGAAATACGTCGGGCAATGTCTATAGTAACAGATACGCTAGGATATGAATTTTGTCTATACATTATTGTTGCACTAAATGCAGTAAGACGTGTCTAGACTTAAGAATGATAAGCAGGCAGTTCCCTAAGGATGATAAGCAGATGATTTCCGACTAGGATTGATAAGCAAAACTTTTGACAGGCAGACACGGTCAAAGTCCAGACTCACTTAATGTATCCTAACAACTACTAGTTAGACACACTAATGCAAGGCCTGGTTCGCTAAGACCAACGCTCTGATACCAACTGAAAGGATCCGAAACTAATCATCCGGACGTTGTCCATATTGATTACAAACGAATTACAATAGTTGATAACATTGCGAGGTACTTGCCCTCTATATGATACATCTTATAAACGTTGCATTTATTCTTAAAAGGCAATCTATAGTTACATCCATAATTGACATATTCGCCTGACATTTCATAATATTCAAATGACCTAAACCGCCATTTACTTAATAATAGTCTCTATGAACTTCAATGATTCGAATGCAACGCCTTATGATATAAGTCCTTAATGGCCTCAAGTAGTATCCTTAGTACGAGATAATGCACAGCGGAAGACTTAATTCATACCTGAGAATAACATGCTTTAAAATGTCAACATAAAGTTGGTGAGATATAGGTTTAATGTCGACAGCGATATAAATATAGACCACAAGATTTCATATATAAACATTTTAATAAAAATATTCTAAGTGGTTGAGCACTTGGTAACCATACTTAACAATTAATCACGTCGCATATTCCCTTTAATATGAAATCTTACTACACTGTACCAAGTGTAGTCACGAAACGAAGTACTGTGCAACCGTTGAATACTGGTCGTCCAGTCCGGTTGGGGTTGTCAGGCCCGATAGATCTATCAACAGGATTCGCGTTTACAATACCGCTGTAAATATTAGTTACCAAGCTACAGGGAAGTATGCCAGTGGTACAACTCAACGTAGAATATATTTTTCAGTTACTTGTGTCCATAACGTAAAACATAAAATACGTGTATTCTCATCCCGAAATATTTAGAGTTTAAAAGTGGGACTATATACTCACTTTCGTCTTGAAGATATATATAATTTGACTTGGTCTCCGGTTGATATCACGAACCTATCCATATATAATATATCAATACCTTTTCTTTTTAAACAAATGTCACATATATATACTTGTTATACTTTTAATACTTTGAATAATTCCTTAGTCCGTAGTTAGCAGCTCGTTGTTAGTAATTCAATTTTAATGGTTCATTTTTAGATGTTTAATATACCCGCAATGAAATAAATAAAACCCCCAACGAAATAAATAAAACCCCATCGTATATGTATTGGTCAAGATTAATCTTGACCCACGGTACCGGTGTTGTCAAATGACGTGTTGCGTACATAAAGTACCGGTGTTGTCAAATGACGTGTTGCGTACAAACATGGGATCTTATGATTAATCTTCTCGTGTTGTTTACGGGTGATCCTGAACCATATAAAATTGAATTATAAGTACATATATATAAAATATCATGTTATCTTAGAAATATGTGATTTATTTAATTTTTCCCAATTAATCCCGAAGTTAAACAAGTCTAGGATAACCAATTTTGTTTCGGTCATAGTTTCTTCGTTACAAATCCGTTTTCATTGATTCAACTTGCCATCTCCTTGGATCGAGTCCCTCTTTAAGACTATGAACTGAAAATACCTTGGTTTGTATTCAAAATCACACGGCATAGGTGAAACTTTAGTGAAACTTATGAAGTTAAACATTTTTGTTACAAAAAAATAACACTTAATGACCATTTTTCTAAAAATACTTATACTTTGAATTAAATCATGAAATTTTTATGTGTTAACATATTTATAGTAAAAATCATTTTTCCAGAACATAAACCTCCAATTCAAAGTTTAAGATAGTTTTTAATTATCCAACCCAAAACAGTCCCCGGTTACACTCCGACGTCGTAAAAACAGTTTTTAAGATATTCTTTGAAAAACCAAGTTATACCTTGTTAAGTTAGCATATATTTAAGTTATATTACAGGTCTTGAAGTATTTTAAAAGTTAAGTTAGAAGGATCTATTTAGTTTGCAAACAAGTTTGAAAACTTTCAAACTATGTTCTTGTTGTTAAAATTGTATACCACAAAATATGATAGCTATATATATATGAATCGAATAAGGTTATGAACATAGATACTACCTCAAGTTCCTTGGACAAGGTTGCTGTAAAAGAGAAGTAAAAAGCTAGAACCAAAAGGGTGATGGAATTGGATGAAAGATTGGAAGTAAGTTTGTGTTCTTGGAAGGATTTCTTGAAGTGTTTTTGTATGGTTTTCTTATGGTGTTTAAGTAAGGTTTTTGAAGCTAAATGATGGGGAAAATGCTTGGAGATGATCAAGTATGAAGTTAAGAGTATTTTGAGAGAGAAATGGAAGTGTAAGTATGAGAAAATGGGGTGAAGAAATGGTGTGCATGCATAAAAACGTTTTTAGGTTATAAAGGAAAAAAAAGATACCTAACTTTGTTTTCTTGCTAAATAATTCATGCTACTTGACAAATGGTTGGTTCCACATGTTTCTTAATCATTTAAGGCTGCTAAGGAGCAGATTTTTATTGGTATATACCAATAGTAAATACATCTAGAAGCTGCGTATGATACGGGTACATATACCCTAGGTATACGTATAGAAATCTTTGAGAAAACGGAACGAGGATTCAAATATAGCTATCTTTTGTAAATATACTTATATTGTTTTATGTATTTAAGTCTTTAAAAGTGATTAAATACATTACTTATACGATATATGTATAAACATTATAGGTCATAAGTATTTAAGTCAAATAACGTTACGTATGGTTATCGTTTTGAAAACTTAAGTTAGTAGTTTCAAAATATACTTATAACTTATTGTTATTAATACAAAATGAGATATTAAAATATTCTTAGATCATGTTAAATATGTATATATACATATATATACACAAACGTATAATTATCATATATTGTATAGTTCGTGATATCATCGGTCAAACTAGACGGTCAAACGTTGTGTAAAACTCTTTTCGAAAACATAAGTCTCAACAATTTGGATTGCTTATCATGTTGGTAAGGTTTAATTTATGTAAATATTAATCTTATAAGTATAGAACGATCGAAAAAGTGCGGGTCAACTTTAGGGTTTTTGCTTATCGTGTCGGAACCATATAGAGATTAGAGTTTAAATTTGGTCGGAAATTTCCGGGTCGTTACAAAAGTCGCTGTGATATTTGTCTTGTACTCCCTTGTTCGGTTTCTAATTTATTCGAAAAAGAACCAGACAAGTTGATTGAATGTTGGATTTTGTTAATTATTACTTGGGCCACGAATTGTTGGGTCTATTAAATATAATCAGACAAGTAAAATGGGTTTTGCAATCTGGGCCGAAACAATATAAGCCTTGTTGGGCCGTTTGTGATTTAATTGAATTTACAAAGAAAAAGGAAATTTCAGCAGAAAGAACGGGTTTAATAAAGTTTAATCTCGAACTAAAACAGAAAAATAGAATCAGAGGGATGGTTAAAGGTGTAAGTGGTTAAGTAAGAGATCAAGGGTTCGAGCCTAGGCATAGGCTTTTATTTTTGGGACTTTTCTTGAAGGTTCGTGAATCCGAGGCCAACCTTATACTTGATCAATGATGTTATATGTATTTTTACTACAAAATACATTAGGTGAGTATATAGTCCCTTTTAAACTTTAAATATTTTTGGGCTGAGAATACATGCGCTGTTTTTATAAATGATTTACGTTATGGACACAGGTGATTAAAAATGATATTCTGCGGATTGATGTGCTAGGTAATTTAGTTATATGTTATAATAGCATGTAAGCGCGAATCCTAAAGAGAGATCTATCGGGTTTAACACCCCCATCCAGTAGGCTGCACTAGACATAAGAACTAGTGGGCGGATGTTTAGTACTTCGAGGATTATTTATACACTTGCGAGTGTACATATCCATCTTTGCGAAGATGACTTATTATATTATTGTTAAGGTTGGTTACTGAGGCCTCAACATAAGCAGAATGATTTTATACACTTGCGAGTGTATTATATTTTTATATATGAAATCTTGTGGTCCATAGTTATAACGCTGCTAGCATCAAACCTATATATCTCACCAACTTTATGTTGACATTTTAAAGCATGTTATTCTCAGGTACGAAATAAGTCTTCCGCTGTGCATTTGCTCATTTTAAGGACATTACTTGGAGTCGATCAACGCAATGGACCAACTGTTGAAGACTACGTCCGGGAAGATTAGGACCGGTCGTTAAAGTTGGTATCAGAGCGGTGGTCTTAGTGAACCAGGTCTCCCATTAGTGTGTCTGACTAGTAGTTGTTAGGATACATTAGTGAGTCTGGACTTTGACCGTGTCTACATGTCAACAAGTTTTGCTTATCATTTCTAGTCGGAAACCATCTGCTTATCATCCTTATGGAATTGCCTGCTTATCATTCATAAGTCTAAACACGTCTTACTGCATTTACTGCACTGATAGTGTATAGACAAAATTCATATCCTAGCGCATCTGTAGACTTGCTTGTCATATGCCGTAAGTTCCTCGGTAGGCTATGAAATCTTTAGTATTATATATAGATATTCTATGAAGTTAAAATATCATCCGATATCTGAAAATCATTTCACATCGAAGATCCCTCCCAATCACCAAATTGCTCATTTGGCGATGAACCTGAAGTACTTACCGGCGAACCTGTTCGAGAAACCTTTTTCTTTGTCATTTCTAGATTATCTCGTCACGATTATATACTATCCTATATTTCGAATCTTATTCATCCGCTCGCTTCAATCGTCGATCATCTCGACATAATATAAGAAGTTAACGAACTACATGCTCGAGTAATGGCTTTGGAGAATCTAGTGCGGAGGTTACAAGCACCAACAACATAATCCGTACCACCATCATCAACGCCGACAATACTCTTATCACCCTCAACCACAACCGCGTCGTAAACTTCAACATCATAACCTGTACCTCGGATATCAACCTCACATGCCTCAATATCACCATCTGTACTTCGAGCATGATCTCCATTCTATATATCGTTCTACATCAATTATCTTCGCTCTACGTATCGTTCTACCTCATTTATCTTCGTTCAACAAGGCGATTATATAATCTCTAATGTTTTAGAGAATATGTAATTTAGTATTAACGATAAATCAAATGAGTTTAATACCTTATTGACTCATTAAATTCATGATTACATCCGATGAAATTGTAATTAAAAATTCTTTCGTACAAACTGTTAATGATGAAAATATTTTAACGGGTGGGTAGTACCTGTGACGATCGCTCCAAATCCATATGGACGAACACGTCATTCATTGATTTCATTGCGAGGTATTTGACCTCTATGTGATACATTTTGTAACATTGTATTCGTTTGAAAAGGTATTTCATAAATGAATATATAAATTCCAGGTTTTTAACATCTGATGATTCCTACGTATAGACAATCACCATTTAAATGGTTTACAATAATACATCTGTTGACAATACAGTCAAAATAAGATACATGGTAATGGTTTGGTGAATGTAAGTTTCTTGTATATAGCATGTATGACTCCAAGCACATATCTTGTATCACGTATAAGCAAACAGCGGAAGACTTCTAGAAACCTGAGAATAAACATGCTTCAAGTGTCAACACAAAGGTTGGTGAGTTCATAGTTTTAATATTACACATAATCCGTATATCAATGTGGATTACAAAAGTTCAGTTGTTTTATTCAAAACGTTTATCAATAGGTTTTACATAAAAGGTGGATCACAAGATTTCAGTTGTTTCATTCGAAACGTTTATCAATCGGTTCTACAAAATTGAGCACGCTGGTAACTAAACTTTAATGTTTATATAATTTGTACCCTTTGTATAATCATCTTAATAATATACGCAAACCAACGTGTACGCTTCTCAAATAGCATACGTCCGTTAAAAGGCTAGCGCTCTAGCTCGGACGGGGATATCAAGCCCTATGGATCCATATACTGCTACTCGCGCCCACCAGTTCTTATAACTGGCAGTTACTAGTTACCAAAGCTAAGGGATTTTCGGTTCAAACTCAGTGTAGAATTTAGTATGTACTTGTATCCATTGCGTTTAAAATAAAGTGCATGTATTCTCAGCCCAAAAATATATATTGCAAAATCATTTAAAAAGGGAGCAAATGAAACTCACGCATATAGATATTGTAAAACAGTTATTAAATCATTTGCATGTATTCTCAGCCCAAAAATATATGTTGCAAAAGCAATTAAAAAGGGATCAATGAAACTCACGCATATAGATATTGTAAAACAGTTATTAAATCATTTGTATGTATTCTCAGCCCAAAAATATATGTTGCAAAAGCAATTAAAAAGGGATCAATGAAACTCACGCATATAGATATTGTAAAACAGTTATTAAATCATTTGCATGTATTCTCAGTCCAAAAATATATGTTGCAAAAGCAATTAAAAAGGGATCAATGAAACTCACGCATATAGATATTGTAAAACAGTTATTAAATCATTTGCATGTATTCTCAGCCCAAAAACATAAAGAGTAAAAGGGATCTCATGAAACTCACAGTTAAATATTGATATACAATATTGTAGGAAAGCACGTAGACGCATCGGAGATGATAAACACGAGGTTTGATTCACAAAAAAATACCCCCGAACATTACCCATAACCTCCTTGGCAATAACCCATAATTTCCTTAGCTCTAGCTTGCTCGAAAACTCATTTTGAAAATTTCTTGGACAGCACTCCGTCGTAATATTTTTTGTACATTATTATTTTTGTATCGCAAAAATAATAACACTAATAATAATAAAAAATAATAAGATTAATAATAATCTTATTAATAATAATAATAATAATAATAATAATAATAATAATAATAATAATAATAATAATAAATAATAAATAATATTACGGAGTATATATATATTTGTGTATGTGTGTGATTTAAATCGAGCGAAAACACTGAAATTTATAGATGTGGCCTGAAATCTGGAGTCATGCGACTCGCATGGAAATGGCCTTCTGGCCATGCGACTCGCATGAGGACCAGGGACAGCTCACATATGCTTTGTAATTTAGCTCGTCGACATAATTAAATATTAATATAATATATATAATTTAAATAATTAATTATATATTATATTAAATTCACGTGCATAGTTGACTTGTAATTTTTGTTCCGATAAGTCGTACGTCATCACTCGACTTATGTCCCGGTTCTGGTTTTTCGAATGTCCTTTCGTACGTTGAGAAAACTTGCATTTTACGTTTCGTGACACGTACCTTTGTCAAGATATAGCCTTAAGTTATCCATAAACTATACCACTCATAGTTATCTGTAGCATTTTGAGTAATGGGGCAATTTGAAAACACTGTAGCAAATTAGTGTTTAACTGGTTCATCTTAAACGCTTTAGTTAACTTATCTAAATATCAATTGAATCAATAAACGAATGTTACTATCGTTTATTATATATATGTATATATCTTTTTAATATACATAAATCAGTTTTTAAATACACATTGGACGTTATTTATAAATAAATTTTAATAATAAATATTTCAACTTATCATATACATTCAAATAGATATTTAAACCAATAAGTTTAATGTACGGTATCAAACAATTAATACATTGTTACCTTTTCATGTTATAGTATATATGTATCTTTTTACATATAATTGTTCGCGAATCGTCGAAAACAACCGAAGGTATTTAAATATATAAAAGTAATTCAAAAATTTTGAGATTCAGTTTTACAGACTTTGCTTATCGTGTCGGAAATGTTTATCATACAAAGATTAAGTTTAAATTTAGTCGAAATTTCTGGGTCATCACAGTACCTACCCGTTAAAGAAATTTCATCCCGAAATTTGAGTGAGGTCGTCATGGCTAACAATAAAAATGTTTTCATGAAGAATATGAGTTGATAAATAGAATTTTATTACCGTTGAGTAATATGGATAAAACAATCCAATTACTCGAAGCGTATACGAGAAGTTATCGTAATAGAGTGAAATGGAGAATAGAGATGCGTCTTATCTCTTGATGTAGTAACGATTTATTTCCGGATTTTAAGGAATAGAAAATCTTCATAATTTAAATAAGATTTGATTTTTCGGAATTTGCGGAAATTAGGATTTTCTTTGATTAAATGCGTAATCTGACTCTATTACTGCGTCCGATATTTTGCTATAAATTGACCTCTTCCGTTTCATTTATTTTCAACACTCCTATAATTTTCTTTATTATTTCATACATCCCAATAGATTGTGAAAATGCTTAATCCAGTTCTGATTCTTGATATTTTCCTGGCTATCGTATCCTTCATTCTTCTTTTTCATCTGCCACCAGAGGAAGTTATTTTCTTCTACTATTACCTTGGGGTTATAGTGTTTTTCATTCTCCCGTGTCTTTATATTGCTATACGCATTGATATACACGGTTTGTAATTTCGGGGTTGTTTTCGGGCTTTATATTTTCCATTATATTTCGGAGCTTCATGCTTTCGTTTTCTTTTCCCGACTTTAAGTCAAGCGAATAATGGTCCAAAATTCGTAGGTATGGATTTTGAAATGAACATAATTAATATTCTAAGAAAGAAACGGTAATGGCACAATCTGACTTGTCAAATTACCAGAATACCTCGAAAAAGACCTTAATCATCAAGAAAAATATTTTCTTGATATGTTTAGAGGTTAAATAGAATGAAAGAGTTATGTAACATGGTTCATGATGAGGGTATGATCTGTGAACCTTTATCACGTTCCATTAGAAACTCAGCATGACTTACTGTAATATAATCACGTTGATCAAGTGTCATTATATTATACTAATTCATGCTTCAGTTCCCAACACTACTTCAAAACATTCAAATTTTAAGGTTTCAGAATTTAGAAACTAAAATAGTTTCTTTTATGATGTAATACAGATAGCGCGAAGAGATGAATGATTTCAGATAAGAATGCTTATGAAAATATCTTCAGAAATATCGAGGATATTTAAAAGATACGATGATATCTTAGAATTTCTAATATCGAAGAATGATGAAGAAGATTTGTTCGTAACGGATTTTGAGTTAGTAGCAAGGTATTCGTTAATGACTTCAGCAGATACTGAATCATTTGTATTCTTTGAAGGCAGGTTTAGTCTTTGTGATTTATCCACAGCCCTCCTTCATACTTTGCTCAATCCGTTTTCCAGTTTCAAACCTTCTTTTTTCTCAGCTTTACCATCATATTATTCTTTATCATCAAACTTTTGACTGTTAAGGTCGTTTACAGTTTTTGCTGCTTCATCAGCATTGTTCTAATTTCAGAGAACTAGTTTCATAGTTTGGGGTGTTTTTCGGAAATTTCACATTCGAAGTATGTAATTCGAGGAGGTAGACGTTATATGTACACATATAACTGTTGGCGTAGACGTGCTGCAAGATTTCAAAATACTGATTGCAAATTCTCGATAGTTGGAATGGCAACTATTGTTACAAGATGTGGATGAGTACATGATAGGGTTTCAATGTATATATAGTGATTTCCGGAGAGTTTCAAATAGCAGAGTGACGGAGTCGCTGGTACATTTACTGCTAATATGGTGGAACATAAAAGGTTCCCCAGTAACAAAAACGTATATGCCAAAGTTATAAGTCTGAAAGGTCGTCGTTGACTAGTTGAATGGGTGATAATACTGGATACTTTTAAAAAGGAATTGCAAGGTTATTTTCAGTAATAATAATGCCGAAGGATTTATCACAGATACGTGTTAAAGTTTTACTTAGGTTTCGAGAGCTTTCCAGATATATGATTATAAGTACAAATCTTTCTTCTCGTAGATATCGTGTAGTTGGTTTGTCTTCTCGTTTGTTCATTAGTTGAAGTGTTTCCAAGAATTTCGATGGGTTTGAATGCAAAATGTAATCATATGATGTTCTAGTACTGTTCTGAATTCAAAGCATGGTTTTCGAAGCATGGTTTTGAAAGATGTAGGAATCTAAGAGTGATGTTTTTCGTTTAATCTTGACTTGGATTCTGATCAATCGAAATCAGAATATGAAATTGAATGAAAATGGTTATTCTGCGATGAACAGATACGTATATCTATAGGTTTGAGCAGTATAGTTAATGATTGCTGAATCAGAATTGAAGAATGTATAGTGTAACATATTAATGTGGAATTTATATATTTCTAGGGTATTACCTACCCGTTAAAATATTCTCATCATTAACAGTTTGTACAAAAGGATTTTCAATTACAATCTTTATGAAAATATATGTATGTATATTTCCTTCAGATGTAATATAGATTTAATGAGTTATTAAACTCATTTGGTTTTCGGTTAGAACTAGAAACGAATAATCTCTTCTATATTAAAGATTACATAATCGTCGCAGGATATTTCTCCAATGAAGTTATGAATTAATACTTCATCGTTTATGGTTATTAGTATTCTTCGGTGCCTACGGTGCGTATGAGGTTGATACTCGTGGGACAGATTGTGAGGTTAAGGTTTACGGTGCGGATGTTGTTGTTGGTGGTACTGGTACTGTTGTTGGTTGTGCTGCTGGTTCTGGTGGTGCTACCGGTGCTGCCTGTGATGCCTGCAAATTGTGCATCATATTCTCCAAAGCCACAACTCGAGCGCGAAGCTCGTTAACTTCTTCTATTATTCCGGGATGATTGGCGGTTGGTACGAGAGGATGAATAAAGTTTAAAATTCTAGTTATCATATAATCGTTGCGAAATATCCTGGAAATTAGGGTAAAGATAGTGTTTCGAACGGGTTCGCCGGTAAGTGCCTCAGGTTCCTCACCAAGAGGTGAATTCGGTTGGTGGAAAGGATCGCCTTCCTCTTGTCTCCATTGATTAAGTTGATTACGAACCCATCCCCAATTCATCCAGAATTGGTGATGACTGATTGGTTGATTCATTCCGGTTACACTGCTTTCGGAACTCAGGTGGAAATTCATATCGGAATCCGAAGAACTCGAATTACTTGTAGAATTCATCTTACACGGTTAGATAAATAATTTTCGATGTGAAATGATTTTCGGATATCGGATGATATTTTAATTACATAGAATACCTTTATATAGTACAAAGGATCCGTAAATTATGGAGAAACTTTCAGAAACTGTCAAGTAAAGGTAACAGTAACAGATACGCTAAGATATTCATTTTGTCTATACACTAGTCATGCAATCCATGCAATAAGGTGTGTCTAGACTACAAATGATAAGCAGGTAATTTTCCACACAAGGAATGATAAGCCGGTAATTTCTAACAAAAAAATTATAAGCAACAACTTTTATCATGCAGACATGGTCGAAGTCCAGACTCACTAATGTATCCTAACAATAACCGGTTAGACACACTAATGCAAATTCTGGTTCGCTAAGACCAACGCTCTGATACCAACTGTGACGATCGCTCCAAATCCATATGGACGAACACGTCATTCATTGATTTCATTGCGAGGTATTTGACCTCTATGTGATACATTTTGTAACATTGTATTCGTTTGAAAAGGTATTTCATAAATGAATATATAAATTCCAGGTTTTTAACATCTGATGATTCCTACGTATAGACAATCACCATTTAAATGGTTTACAATAATACATCTGTTGACAATACAGTCAAAATAAGATACATGGTAATGGTTTGGTGAATGCAAGTTTCTTGTATATAGCATGTATGACTCCAAGCACATATCTTGTATCACGTATAAGCAAACAGCGGAAGACTTCTAGAAACCTGAGAATAAACATGCTTCAAGTGTCAACACAAAGGTTGGTGAGTTCATAGTTTTAATATTACACATAATCCGTATATCAATGTGGATTACAAAAGTTCAGTTGTTTTATTCAAAACGTTTATCAATAGGTTTTACATAAAAGGTGGATCACAAGATTTCAGTTGTTTCATTCGAAACGTTTATCAATCGGTTCTACAAAATTGAGCACCCTGGTAACTAAACTTTAATGTTTATATAATTTGTACCCTTTGTATAATCATCTTAATAATATACGCAAACCAACGTGTACGCTTCTCAAATAGCATACGTCCGTTAAAAGGCTAGCGCTCTAGCTCGGACGGGGATATCAAGCCCTATGGATCCATATACTGCTACTCGCGCCCACCAGTTCTTATAACTGGCAGTTACTAGTTACCAAAGCTAAGGGATTTTCGGTTCAAACTCAGTGTAGAATTTAGTATGTACTTGTATCCATTGCGTTTAAAATAAAGTGCATGTATTCTCAGCCCAAAAATATATATTGCAAAATCATTTAAAAAGGGAGCAAATGAAACTCACGCATATAGATATTGTAAAACAGTTATTAAATCATTTGCATGTATTCTCAGCCCAAAAATATATGTTGCAAAAGCAATTAAAAAGGGATCAATGAAACTCACGCATATAGATATTGTAAAACAGTTATTAAATCATTTGTATGTATTCTCAGCCCAAAAATATATGTTGCAAAAGCAATTAAAAAGGGATAAATGAAACTCATGCATATAGATATTGTAAAACAGTTATTAAATCATTTGCATGTATTCTCAGCCCAAAAATATATGTTGCAAAAGCAATTAAAAAGGGATCAATGAAACTCACGCATATAGATATTGTAAAACAGTTATTAAATCATTTGCATGTATTCTCAGCCCAAAAACATAAAGAGTAAAAGGGATCTCATGAAACTCACAGTTAAATATTGATATACAATATTGTAGGAAAGCACGTAGACGCATCGGAGATGATAAACACGAGGTTTGATTCACAAAAAAATACCCCCGAACATTACCCATAACCTCCTTGGCAATAACCCATAATTTCCTTAGCTCTAGCTTGCTCGAAAACTCATTTTGAAAATTTCTTGGATAGCACTCCGTCGTAATATTTTTTGTACATTATTATTTTTGTATCGCAAAAATAATAACACTAATAATAATAAAAAATAATAAGATTAATAATAATCTTATTAATAATAATAATAATAATAATAATAATAATAATAATAATAATAATAATAATAATAATAATAAATAATAAATAATATTACGGAGTATATATATATTTGTGTATGTGTGTGATTTAAATCGAGCGAAAACACTGAAATTTATAGATGTGGCCTGAAATCTGGAGTCATGCGACTCGCATGGAAATGGCCTTCTGGCCATGCGACTCGCATGAGGACCAGGGACAGCTCACATATGCTTTGTAATTTAGCTCGTCGACATAATTAAATATTAATATAATATATATAATTTAAATAATTAATTATATATTATATTAAATTCACGTGCATAGTTGACTTGTAATTTTTGTTCCGATAAGTCGTACGTCATCACTCGACTTATGTCCCGGTTCTGGTTTTTCGAATGTCCTTTCGTACGCTGAGAAAACTTGCATTTTACGTTTCGTGACACGTACCTTTGTCAAGATATAGCCTTAAGTTATCCATAAACTATACCACTCATAGTATATCTTAAACTTTCGAGTATTTTGGTCATTTACTTCTATAAATCATCGTCTCGTTATTTGTTAAAAATACATTTTAAAATAGTGTTTTACTGTAGCAAAGTTACTGTAGCAAAGTCAAATTTTACTGTAGCAATTCACTGTAGCAAAGTCAATTTCACTGTAGCAATTAGTGATTTTCGAAAACACTGTAGCATTTTGAGTAATGTGGCAATTTGAAAACACTGTAGCAAATTAGTGTTTAACTGGTTCATCTTAAACGCTTTAGTTAACTTATCTAAATATCAATTGAATCAATAAACGAATGTTACTATCGTTTATTATATATATGTATATATCTTTTTAATATACATAAATCAGTTTTTAAATACACATTGGACGTTATTTATAAATAAATTTTAATAATAAATATTTCAACTTATCATATACATTCAAATAGATATTTAAACCAATAAGTTTAATGTACGGTATCAAACAATTAATACATTGTTACCTTTTCATGTTATAGTATATATGTATCTTTTTACATATAATTGTTCGCGAATCGTCGAAAACAACCGAAGGTATTTAAATATATAAAAGTAATTCAAAAATTTTGAGATTCAGTTTTACAGACTTTGCTTATCGTGTCGGAAATGTTTATCATACAAAGATTAAGTTTAAATTTAGTCGAAATTTCTGGGTCATCACAGTACCCGAGGAATATTTAGAATTCACATTAATAAGTTACACTGTACATTCTTCGAATCTGATTCAACGATTATTTACTATCCTACTTACAACTACCAATACACGTATCCGTTCACCACAGAATAACCATTTCTATTCAAATTTCATATTCGGATTTTGACCTATCAGAATCCAACAAGTGGCATAAAGAAGAAAACATTGGACAAAATAAAATTTGTTAGAAACAGACGAGTTAAATAAATTGAAATATTGTTAGGAATCCACGCTAACTGTTCCTAGCTAACTGTTCCCGGCTAACATTTAATTTATTGCAATTTACATTCTCGCAATTTTATTTATCGTCATTTAATTTCTGTTATTTACTTTTACGCACTTTAAATAATGGGACACGTATACAAGGTTTCGACTTATCATATTGACCCATCTATATATATATTTCAGAACAACCATAGACACTCTATATGTGAAGGTGGGAGTTGGCTATACAGGGTCGGAGTTGATTCCAAAATATATATATACTTTGAGTTGTGATCGACACTGAGACCGGTACACGGGTCACGATACGTATTATTTAATTCGAATATTATATATTAAATTATATATGAATATATTGGATCATTGGACCATTGGACAATTTGACTGCTAACTTTGGACAATTAAAATGAATTAAAATATTGATTATAACATATGAAACTAAACTAATCTTCAAGTCTGCCACTTGATTCTATCTTAAACCTTATTCGTATCTTGGCGATTACAATTCGCATTCACAACTTTTCATGAATCTTAAAAACGTCTCGATCGAGAAGTTGAACCAGTCGCACCTCGTCTACGGAAGAAAGATTCATGCATACGGTTATGCACCTGAAAACTCTCGGAAACTGAGTCAACACGTAACAGTGTAAATTCCTTTAGTGTTATTATTACCCAAAATAACTTTGCAATTTCTTTCCAAATTAGCTACTTTTATCACAGCTCCACTTTGACTTCTCAGTAAAACTAGTCTTATTATCATCTAGATATAAATATGTTGTCATTTCGCCGTCGTTACTGGAGAACCTTTCACGACATTATGTACCAGCAGCTCGGCATCCTTCTGACGGAATCGGCAAGTCGTATTTTGAAAATCTGGCAGGACTTCTCCAGCTATACTTATGACGTTTATCTCTAAGAATTTCATACCCTGAATGTGAAGTTTCTGAAAAACGTCTTGAACTATGAAGTAGTTCTTGAAATGCTGACAAAGCAGCATGTTGTAGAAGGTCTTAATGGCCAAAAAGTTGACGATAAAGAATGGAGTATTGGAAACACTCAATAGAAAATTCAGAACCGAAAGGTGGATTACGTGAAATTATGAAGGAACCCGTAGACGAATCACAAAGAATAAGTTTGACTTCAAAAGGATCCAAACGATTCAATGCCTGCTGAAACCGTTAGTAAGAACCCTACTTCTTATTCAAAACATTTCCAGATAATATTCTTCAACATCATCTTATCTTAGATATTATAAGATATCTTCATACCTTCCGTTAAACATATCCTCCATATTTCTGGAGATATTTTCACAATTATTCTTATCTGAGATCATTTATCTCTCCGTAACATCTGCGTTACAACATAAAAGAAACTGTGTTAGTTTCTAAGTTCTAAAACCTTCGAGTTTAAAACAGGAATGTTCTGAAGCAGTGTTGGAAACTGATACATGAATTAGTATAATATAATGAAACTTGATCAACTTCATTATATTACAGTAAGTCATGTTAAGTTTCTAATGGAATGTGATGATTTACAGTACCGTCATCATGTGCCATGTTACACGGCTCTTGTATTCTATCCAATCTTCAAATATATTAAGAACACATCGTCTTGATAGTTCCATCTTTCCAGGATATTCTGGTAATTTGACAAATCAAAATCGTGTCATTACCATTTCTTTCTAATAGTATTAGCTAGGTTCATTCCAAACTTCATACCTACAAATTCCGAATCATTACTCGCTTGACTCGAAGTCGGGAGGAGGAAACAAAAGCATGAAGCTCCGAAAAATAATGAAGAATATATAATCTCAAAATTTCAAACCGTGTATATCAATGCCAATAGCAATATAGAGACATGGGAGAACTAGAAACACTATCACCGCAAAAATATAGTAGAAGTAAATAGATTCTTTTGGTGGTAGATGAAAAAGAATAATGACAAATGTAAAAATTAAGAGTATATCAAAGATCAGAATGAGATGGAGCATATTGACGAACGTCTCAAAATAGGAATTAAGGAGAAAGAGTAGAAGATGTGAGTTGCGAAAAATAAGGAAAACGAAGGAGTGGATTTATAGTAAAGTATCCGACAAAGGAATCAAAACAGATTGCCACATTAAATCAAAGAAGATCCCGATCACCGAAAAATCAAATCTTATTACGTAAGATTTTCTTTAAATCCCTTAAAATCCGGAAATTCAATCATAATCACGTCATCGGTTAAAACGATTCCATATTACACATTTCATTCTTTTGTGATAGCTTCACTTGTGCGCTTCACATGATCAAATCGTTTTATCCATATCTTCCATTAATGATAAAACTCTAGTATTACCTCATATTCGTCATGAAAACATTCCTATTGTTATCCATGACAACCTCTACCAAATTTCGGGGACGAAATTTCTTTAACGGGTGGGTACTGTAACGACCCGGAAATTTTCGACCAAATTTAAACCCTAATCTCTATATGTTTCCGACACGATAAGCAAAAACCTGTAATGTTGAGTCTAGAAAGTTTGAAATCTATATTTGAATAATTAGTTACCCTTTGACCAAGCCTGATGATTCACGAACAATAGTGTGTAAATAAAAATGTGACTATATATAATGTAATATATAAATAATGAGGATTTATCATATTATATAATTGGTGAATATAATATAATTAATAAATTGTAACATATTAAACATAGGTTTAGGTATAAATAATGTATTAGTAATATTAGCAGTATTAATATTAATAATATTAACAATAATAAAAAAATATTTGTACCTTTACATAGGGTGAATATATATATATATATATATATATATATATATATATATATATATATATATATATATATATATATATATATATATATATATAAATAGATAACATATGAAAGTGGAAATTTGATATATATATATATATATACATAAATTGATAAATTATTATTACTATTATTAGGATAATTAGTATCATTTTTTTTATGACATTATAGTTATATATTTCACAAAAATCATTACTATTATCATTAATAATAATATTATCATTATATTTGTATTACAATTAGATAAAAAGATATTATTATTAATATTATTATTATATTTCTATTAGTGGTAGTGATTTGATTAAAATTTATAGTATTTCAGATTTGTTAACAAACTAATAAAAAAAAAAAACTAAATTTTATAGAATATATATCGTGATATAAAACAGATATATATAAATTACTTAACTAAATGCGGATTAATATAGATATATACATGTACACAGGTGGATACAGATATACATATAATTACAGATAGTGTCACGCTTTTTTTTCTGTTTATTGATTTCTTTGTCCTTCTGTTCCCTTGTGAAAACTGGTCGGCACTCAGCACTCTATAAAATCAGTTACATGCCACGTGAAACCATCTCCTGCCTTCCATCTCTGTCTTCTTCAATTACCTTATCTCTACCATCCCACATTCATTTTCATCTTGTTCCTATTGAACGAGATTAACAACAAAACCACCACCATGAACTCTTATTGCTGTTAATGCTACGACTACTGTTTCCGTCTTCAACAACCTGCACGACACCACACCACAATCGTCACCAATTACGCCTAATTAAATTCCCGTTTATTGTTTGTTCGATCATCATACACCACCAGGGTTGCAAACATTTCGAAGAACCCATCACTAGCCTTTCCCTTCTTTGTTTCCATCAAAATTCATCACGTATCAAGACCACCAATGGAACCTGCTGCAAAACTCCAGCTAAGCAACCTTCGAACATTACCACTCTCTTCATCTCTACTATTAAATATTCGATCACCATCTTCGGTTTAAAAATGAAACCCACAATCACCTTTTGTCACCGGATTCCATCACCACCTTTATCTAAAAACTACCACCATAACCAAACCCACTCACGAACACCATCTCTTGAAACCTGCAACTGCAACTACACTCATTTTTCTGTTACAATTGATCCACAAACATCCAAGAACACCACGTAAAAGCTGCTATTGCTAATACTTCCTGTTTCATTTATTTTCTTTCTCGACAAACAGCAATCAAAACAGATTAAATGGGGCTGCTGTTGCTACTGTTTTGCAGCCTAAACCCACCCTCGAAACCACCATAAACACTCTATCAAAACCTATTTAGCCGATCACATATGACTGCCACTTAATTACTTTTCAATCAAATAACACATACCACTGTTTCTTCTATATTATTCACTATTGCTGCAATTAAAACCGAAACCACAAGCAAGTCGTTAACTATAGTCGATTATCACAAAACCCTTCATGAACACAATTTATTATTGCTCGTGTTCAATCCAATTGAAAGTACAGAATATATATAAAGATGAATAAGATGATGATGGCATTAATAATGGAAGCAACATGCCACTTTATGTCGACATTCAAAACCCCACACACATATTTTTTTTATTTGATTTCGTTGGCAGAAAATTGGGAAAACAAAGTCGCTGTGATATTTGTCTTGTACTCCCTTGTTCGGTTTCTAATTTATTCGAAAAAGAACCAGACAAGTTGATTGAATGTTGGATTTTGTTAATTATTACTTGGGCCACGAATTGTTGGGTCTATTAAATATAATCAGACAAGTAAAATGGGTTTTGCAATCTGGGCCGAAACAATATAAGCCTTGTTGGGCCGTTTGTGATTTAATTGAATTTACAAAGAAAAAGGAAATTTCAGCAGAAAGAACGGGTTTAATAAAGTTTAATCTCGAACTAAAACAGAAAAATAGAATCAGAGGGATGGTTAAAGGTGTAAGTGGTTAAGTAAGAGATCAAGGGTTCGAGCCTAGGCATAGGCTTTTATTTTTGGGACTTTTCTTGAAGGTTCGTGAATCCGAGGCCAACCTTATACTTGATCAATGATGTTATATGTATTTTTACTACAAAATACATTAGGTGAGTATATAGTCCCTTTTAAACTTTAAATATTTTTGGGCTGAGAATACATGCGCTGTTTTTATAAATGATTTACGTTATGGACACAAGTGATTAAAAATGATATTCTGCGGATTGATGTGCTAGGTAATTTAGTTATATGTTATAATAGCATGTAAGCGCGAATCCTAAAGAGAGATCTATCGGGTTTAACACCCCCATCCAGTAGGCTGCACTAGACATAAGAACTAGTGGGCGGATGTTTAGTACTTCGAGGATTATTTATACACTTGCGAGTGTACATATCCATCTTTGCGAAGATGACTTATTATATTATTGTTAAGGTTGGTTACTGAGGCCTCAACATAAGCAGAATGATTTTATACACTTGCGAGTGTATTATATTTTTATATATGAAATCTTGTGGTTCATAGTTATAACGCTGCTAGCATCAAACCTATATATCTCACCAACTTTATGTTGACATTTTAAAGCATGTTATTCTCAGGTACGAAATAAGTCTTCCGCTGTGCATTTGCTCATTTTAAGGACATTACTTGGAGTCGATCAACGCAATGGACCAACTGTTGAAGACTACGTCCGGGAAGATTAGGACCGGTCGTTAAACCTCCCGAACGCGCGTGTGTGTGCAAATGATGAATGTCGTTGAAATAAATGATACACTGATGCAAGTTTGCCGTACAAAAAAAAATAAAAAAAATAAGTAAAATGGAGAAAATAAAAAAGGAACGGTGTTGCCAGATTTATTTTTGGAGCTAAAAGAAATGAAAAAAGGAAAAATTTATTTAATTTTTTCATCCAAATTGAGAGGACTTCATTTCTCTCCCTTTCAATCTCCTCTCATTTTCTTTTCCTTTATAATTAAACTCGTAAACTGATATGCTTGAGACACACTTAATCTTATTGTAATATAATTACGAATTCGTCCACAGGGAGCAGTGCTTAAGATTTGAAGACTAATAATTATTCTGAAGATTTAGTTGTAAAAATGGGGGTTTTGATTTAAAACTAATTAAAGCAAAGAAAACAAATACGAATTCAATAAGATAAAAAGGTATTCACTTGGATTCAATTCCCTAGGATCTGGATTGTTTTTATCAAGAACAATATAATCAAATCCCTAAGTATAACTGTCGTTAACCTAGTTCATTAATTAATTAGTAAGGTAAGCTGGTGTCCCGCACTTAGTTACTAATTATATCATGAAAGTGTCGGTTTTTCACGTTGGTTTCCCGCACGCTTCTGAAGAACACAATTAATCAATTTATAACTACTCAAATCTATAACAAAACCAAATTTGCTTATTTAAACATACTACGTACTGGTCTCACGCTCAGGGGGCTTGATATTTATAATGGATAATGGATCAAACAACTTATTCAAAAGTTTCTAACAACTAACAAAAATGAAGCAGGTGAAATGGGTTGATCAACATACAAAACAATTTTTGTATATTCTATGATTGCCTAATCTTCTCCTTGTTATACACCTACATTTGATCCAACACAAAGGAAAATGGAATATGATGTTAGAAATATGCAATCAGTGTTGGTTTATTTTGGCTAGTAGAAGATATGTTTATCCCACATTGGTGGGAGGAAGATGTGAGGGGTGAGTGACTTGGTTATATAAGAGTGGCTAAGTCTTCATTCCAAATTGCACCAATCAATACACTTTAAGTATTTGATTATTTCTTTCTTTCTTACCCTTGTTTGAGAGTTGTATTAGTTAAATATTTTGGAGAGTGTAGTTGGCTTAAGAGAGTCGACTATATCATTGTAACAATTTGTGATATAGTGTATTTCTCTCTTTGGGGGCCGGTGGTTTTTCTCCTGTTTTGGAGTTTCCACGTTAAATCTTGTGTTGTGTATTGTTCTTATTTCTTTACTATTATTGTTGGGCTGGGTGGTGGGAATTAGTGAGACCGTAATTTCCCAACAACTGGTATCAGAGCGCCAGGTTTGACGGGGGTCTTGGTTATAGGAGTCGGAGTATGCTCTGTGGTTGCCACGGGAGTGGATCGTCCACATCAGAAACGAGTTCTATTGATCGTATAGGGTATCTGGTTAGACAATATTTTTTCTGATTCGTAGTAATAGTTGGATTTGTTAGTGGCGAGTTGTGGATTTCCGATTTAAAGGGTCCTGGCTACCTGCTACATCTTTTGGCTATTCGAAACGTGAGCAAAATCAGAGAAAGTGTTGTCTATAGGATACGGATACGATGTCGAAGTTCAGTCCAATGAGGTTTGATGTAGAGAAATTTGATGGGATGATCAATTTTGGCTTATGGCAGGTTCAAGTCAAGGATGTGTTGATTCAGTCCGGTTTACACAAGGCTTTGAAGGGTAAACCCACCCTTGTTCCTGGCAGTGATTCTAGCAGTAAGTTCGATGAAGAAGAATGGGATGATATGGATTTGAGGGCAGCAAGTGCGATTCGTTTGTGTCTTGCAAAGAACGTGCTTGCAAATGTGCACGGGTTATCAACGGCAAAGGAGCTTTGGGTTAAACTAGAGCAGTTGTACCAGGGCAAGGGCATCTCAAATCGGTTGTGTCTTAAAGAACAATTTCATACTCTGCGTATGGATGGGGGTTCAAAGATTTCAGATCATCTAAGTATTCTTAACGGTATTGTTTCAGAACTGGAGGCTATTGGAGTTAAAACGGATGATGAAGATAAAGCTTTGAGGTTGATATTATCTTTATCATCGTCTTATGAGCACATGAAACCTATTTTGATGTATGGGAAGAAAACTCTGAAGTTTGAAGACGTTACTAGCAAGCTCCTATCCGAGGAGAAAAGACTGGAAGGTAACGGGGTCTCGTCATCAGGAGATACGATAGTGTTGTGTTCGGATAGGCAGAAGAGAAACTCTAGAAAGAATCTGACATGCTGGAAGTGCGGGAAGACTGGACATGTAAGGGTTAATTGTCCCGGTGGAGCTAATCCGGCAAATGGCTCCAAAGACGCTAACATTGTCTCCGTTGTTACGGAGAGTGACGAATTCCTCTGAAGTCACGTCATCCTCACGGTGTGTCCGCGCCACCGTGGAAAGGGATGTTCGTTAGCGGTTCCACAATTACACATGGGCATTGGTTTGGCGTTGATGCAGGTTGTGTGGTGGAAACTGATGTTGTAGCTGATGGGACTTTCGGGAAAGCCAAACAAGGAAGTTGCACCATAAAGTTTCAGCTGGTTGTTCAACAACATGTGCCGAGGTGAAATGCTTGGAATGTGATATTCTAAGTGCTATACTCTTAATGGTGGAGTATGATAATTCTTGTTAAGAGTTATGATTGTCTGTGATGACAATGATTGTCGGTTTAGACAATGTTCGATGAAGATGCAAGTTTTGTCTCTTGGGAGATAATGTCAACGGCATAAAGATGAGGATCTTGAAGTTGTCGTCGAGGAAGCGTCTACATCGGTTATCCTTGCAATGTGGAAGCATGGTTATCTTCTTCTATCCAAAAGGTGGAGATTTGTTGGTTTATTTTGGCTAGTAGAAGATATGTTTATCCCACATTGGTGGGAGGAAGATGTGAGGGATGAGTGACTTGGTTATATAAGAGTGGCTAAGTCTTCATTCCAAATTGCACCAATCAATACACTTTAAGTATTTGATTATTTCTTTCTTTCTTACCCTTGTTTGAGAGTTGTATTAGTTAAATATTTTGGAGAGTGTAGTTGGCTTAAGAGAGTCGTCTATATCATTGTAACAATTTGTGATATAGTGTATTTCTCTCTTTGGGGGCCGGTGGTTTTTCTCCTGTTTTGGAGTTTCCACGTTAAATCTTGTGTTGTGTATTGTTCTTATTTCTTTATTATTATTGTTGGGCTGGGTGGTGGGAATTAGTGATACCGTAATTTTCCAACAACAATCAGAAAACAAAGTCATAGACATCCAAAAATTCAAGAAAAAATTAACAAACCATTAAAATGTAGCCCACGTTAAAAATACACTTTTTGACTGGTGACATCTGCATCAAGAGTACCTTTATTTTGCAAACGCTAAATGTACTAAACTACTAATACTAATAATATATCAATAGTCATAATGCTTAATAATTAACTGTAAGTAAAAAAAAAATTTGAATCACACAAAAGTTGTACCAACTTCAAACCAATAATGTAGTGAAATGTAAACCCTAGGCTTTTTGGTTCTTTTATCAATACTTATTAAAACCCAAATTATCACCATGAATCTTACATTTATTTTATGATTTTCATAGTGAAAACTAAGAAAGCACTTTCAAGAGTCATGAATGCAGCAGCAAGTCCGGTTGATACCATTGCATCTGGTGTTTAGAGTCGGAACTGTAGTTAATTAAAGCACTACATTATGCAGTAAATTTTAGTTAAGCTTAGTAAAAGCACTTAGACAATAAAGCACTTCAATCTAATCTCAATGAGCTATCTTACATTTAACAAAATTTTACTAACCTTCTTAAAAGAATCATCAGTGTGTATCCAATAGTTGAACAGCTAAACATTTTCTATAGTGGTGATGAAAGTTGTTAATAAGTACTATAATTCCATATATAAACCTTTTTCACATAAGGAGCCCCATCCATGGATCAAACTTTCCCTGAACTTTATCAATGTTCTTCAAGTTTGTATACGCAATATTCTTGCAAAAAAAATCTGATTGAGGCCAACCAACAAATGGGCACATCATATAAAAACATAATTTATCATCTCTATTTTCTAAATAAATTTTAAATACTGCACTTAAATTACTTTAATGAAACAATTCAAAAGTTCTATACTAATGATGAAAAGAATTGATTATAATTCACTAACAAATGCACCTTACAGCATAAAAAGCTACAATTTCATAGTCATAATCGATCTATAAAAGTAGCAGACGTACCTCTCTATACTATTTTCGGTTCCTAATTGAGCTTGTTAAAATACCATCAAGACCTTGGTGATGGGAACAATTCCTCTTTACTGAATTGCAGATGGCTCCTCTAAACATATGGAGGACAATTTATAACAAAAAAAAAAAACAACATTTATGTTGTTGTAATCATTCGAAAAAACAATTGTAAACTCATAGCATTAAAACTATCGTAAACCTCATAATACGATGTAAAAATGTTTAATCAAATAAATGAGGTAAAAACGCAAATGTCAAACCCAATTTCAAACCCCGGTAAAAAATAACAAATCAAAAACCTTGATAAGTGATTTGTGTTTATTAGGGTTCTAGAATAGTAGAACTTGTGATGAAGCCCATAGAAGATAAAAGAATCCTTATTAAAGGTATTAAATATAGATGATGATAAACCCTAACCGGAAGGGGAAGAAGATGAAGTTGGAAATGATTTATTAATATGATTGGTAGCATATAACGATTTGAATTAAACGTGTAGATACATGAATGATGATAGGTAATAATATGGATATGGAAACAGAGATAGAGATTAGTAGGGGTGAAATTAGAGTGTTTAGTTTAACTTGGAGTGAAGCCTCCATCAAAAGGGTGCAGCTAATTGGAGGATCACGGAGCTCTAAAAAGCTGCCAAATTAATTTTACTTCTCCGTATTACATTGGAAAATTGATACTCCATATATTTTTATCTAGTAAATCATAAACAAATTAAGTTATATATTTTTGCCTTCCAAATCACAAACCGATTCAAATTTAAATTAAACTTCATTATTAAATTTTTATATATAATACATACTACGAAATATGTAATGTAATTAATTAATTAATTAGTGTTTTTAAGATGACATCGTCATTTTAATAAGAAACCATCTATATAATGCGCCATGTCATCAAATTATATATAGTATAGAGGATAGATATCCTCTTGTCCCCCTAAATAAAGTGTAGGGCCCAAGTAAAATTTACAAATCCATTGACAATTATTAACATCAACCATCGGCTCAATTTAAATATAAGTCACCTTTTTTTTTTCCTTTACTGCTAAAAAGATCCGGTTCAAAATAAATTCGATAATCACCTTACTTTCATTGAATGATATTCGACCCAATATTTTAATACTCCATGCGAGATGTAATAACCAAACGTGAATAATAGTACCGAACCGTATTGCCTTTAGCCTCGTGTTTTTAACAACAATCTCACATTTAGCAAACATGAAGTCTCGATCCGCGAAAAATATCCGAACAACAAATAATCCTTTATCTTTTTAACTTTATGTTTAAGCCTCATCCATTATCTCCCAGTTTGCTCTTCAACTCGCTCAAATCACCAAATCAACAATTTCACCAAATGTGAACCCAAAACTCTTCGAATCCACACGAAGTCATAATGATAAGAATAGATATTGCGATTAAAATATATATATAATTGGAGCAATATCAAATTCCCCCACACTTGAACATTGCTTGTCCTCGAACAAGTATATCTTCAAATAATATCAACTAGTGTAAAAATAAACATACCCGAACAAGTTTTCAACAATCATAGAATCAAGACGTAACGATATCATCTTCATAAGCAAATAAATCCATATCATGTGGTCTTCAAAAAGCGAATGCAAGGTTCAAGCCTTCAATATAACTCAATCTTTCCAAATCAAATTTGTGATTACCCAAAAGCTTCACACTTCAAATCAAGAACATCCACGTGCGAAACCAAAAAGTTTGGCCTTAGGGAAAACAAGACCTTTAGAAAACCATTTTTGCATTTAAGAACAGGAAAAACAAGCTAAGTTTTTACACAAAACAAGTTTTCCGAAAATTTAAGGTTTAAAGGCTATGTGCTTTCAAAGTCATCCCGGTTTTGGGACAACCGCACGGGTAATTGCCAACCCTGTATATTATCTAGGATGAACTACCTCCCGGTTCGAAGGCGATGGGAAAACAACTACCTTGAGTATGAATTTTATCGGGGGTTCTAGTGCACGACACTTGAAAGACTTTACTTTCAAGTTCTGGTCTCTTTGATTTATAACTTAACTTGGAAGACTTTACTTCCAAGTATTGGAAGACTTGACTTCCACAAAGTATGGGAGGACTCGACTCTCCCGGAAGTGTTTAAACACTTAGTTTATTTTATTTAAGGTCCTTGGACCTCACTTCCCACGTATTTAGCTTTTATCCTATTTTTAAGAAAATGTAGGAAGCAGATACTACATTTCAATATTTTAAAAGGGGTACCATGGCTTTTGACCATGGTGTGTGTTGTCTAAGCAACATTAGCACGAAGCCATTGCTCTTCCTAAAGAAGACATCATTTAGTGAAGCTCAAGGATCCTCTTCCCACAGTACGATACATCGATGTAACACATCGTGAAATGATGCATTAACCATTATCAGTATGAAATGACGTAGATTAGGAAGTCTCCTACACCAAGTAAGACGGGCATTCGGAAGACTCAACTTCCTTAATGGATGGACTTGAATCATCTTACAATTTGGGTTTTTTAAAACCCTGGAAGACTTTGCTTCCTTATTACTCACATACACTCACGCAAATGAAAATACATAACACCAGAATCAATGAGGTACCTGCACAATTTAATATACAAAAGTGATAACATTTGCCCAATAAAACAACTACACTTGGCTTTTGAATGAGTCAAAATTTTAAAAATTCTCAATTTTTCAATAATAAAAAATAAGACTCCAAGCCAAGTGTACTACATCCACGAGAATTTATATCTCTTCCCCCTACACGTAAAATCATGTAATGCCCTCATTTACATGAAATCAGATAAATCAAATATAAATTCGAGAGGACAATAGTGAAATGTCCCGTTCTTATTGATTAAAAACGTTCCATATTAATTGATTTCGTTGCGAGGTTTTGACCTCTATATGAGACGTTTTTCAAAGACTGCATTCATTTTTAAACAAACCATAACCTTTATTTCATCAATAAAGGTTTAAAAAGCTTTACGTAGATTATCAAATAATGATAATCTAAAATATCCTGTTTACACACGACCATTACATAATGGTTTACAATACAAATATGTTACAACAAAATAAGTTTCTTGAATGCAGTTTTTACACAATATCATACAAGCATGGACTCCAAATCTTGTCCTTATTTAAGTATGCGACAGCGGAAGCTCTTAATAATTACCTGAGAATAAACATGCTTAAAACGTCAACAAAAATGTTGGTGAGTTATAGGTTTAACCTATATATATCAAATCGTAACAATAGACCACAAGATTTCATATTTCAATACACATCCCATACATAGAGATAAAAATCATTCATATGGTGAACACCTGGTAACCGACAATAACAAGATGCATATATAAGAATATCCCCATCATTCCGGGACACCCTTCGGATATGATATAAATTTCGAAGTACTAAAGCATCCGGTACTTTGGATGGGGTTTGTTAGGCCCAATAGATCTATCTTTAGGATTCGCGTCAATTAGGGTGTCTGTTCCCTAATTCTTAGATTACCAGACTTAATAAAAAGGGGCATATTCGATTTCGATAATTCAACCATAGAATGTAGTTTCACGTACTTGTGTCTATTTTGTAAATCATTTATAAAACCTGCATGTATTCTCATCCCAAAAATATTAGATTTTAAAAGTGGGACTATAACTCACTTTCACAGATTTTTACTTCGTCGGGAAGTAAGACTTGGCCACTGGTTGATTCACGAACCTATAACAATATATACATATATATCAAAGTATGTTCAAAATATATTTACAACACTTTTAATATATTTTGATGTTTTAAGTTTATTAAGTCAGCTGTCCTCGTTAGTAACCTACAACTAGTTGTCCACAGTTAGATGTACAGAAATAAATCGATAAATATTATCTTGAATCAATCCACGACCCAGTGTATACGTATCTCAGTATTGATCACAACTCAAACTATATATATTTTGGAATCAACCTCAACCCTGTATAGCTAACTCCAACATTCACATATAGAGTGTCTATGGTTGTTCCGAAATATATATAGATGTGTCGACATGATAGGTCGAAACATTGTATACGTGTCTATGGTATCTCAAGATTACATAATATATAATACAAGTTGATTAAGTTATGGTTGGAATAAATTTGTTACCAATTTTCACGTAGCTAAAATGAGAAAAATTATCCAATCTTGTTTTACCCATAACTTCTTCATTTTAAATCCGTTTTGAGTGAATCAAATTGCTATGGTTTCATATTGAACTCTATTTTATGAATCTAAACAAAAAAAAGTGTAGGTTTCTAGTCGGAAAAATAAGTTACAAGTCGTTTTTGTAAAGGTAGTCATTTCAGTCGAAAGAACGACGTCTAGATGACCATTTTAGAAAACATACTTCCACTTTGAGTTTAACCATAATTTTTGGATATAGTTTCATGTTCATAATAAAAATCATTTTCTCAGAATAACAACTTTTAAATCAAAGTTTATCATAGTTTTTAATTAACTAACCCAAAACAGCCCGCGGTGTTACTACGACGGCGTAAATCCGGTTTTACGGTGTTTTTCGTGTTTCCAGGTTTTAAATCATTAAGTTAGCATATCATATAGATATAGAACATGTGTTTAGTTGATTTTAAAAGTCAAGTTAGAAGGATTAACTTTTGTTTGCGAACAAGTTTAGAATTAACTAAACTATGTTCTAGTGATTACAAGTTTAAACCTTCGAATAAGATAGCTTTATATGTATGAATCGAATGATGTTATGAACATCATTACTACCTTAAGTTCCTTGGATGAACCTACTGGAAAAGAGAAAAATGGATCTAGCTTCAATGGATCCTTGGATGGCTCAAAGTTCTTGAAGCAAAATCATGACACGAAAACAAGTTCAAGTAAGATCATCACTTGAAATAAGATTGTTATAGTTATAGAAATTGAACCAAAGTTTGAATATGATTATTACCTTGTATTAGAATGATAACCTACTGTAAGAAACAAAGATTTCTTGAGGTTGGATGATCACCTTACAAGATTGGAAGTGAGCTAGCAAACTTGAAAGTATTCTTGATTTTATGAAACTAGAACTTTTGGAATTTATGAAGAACACTTAGAACTTGAAGATAGAACTTGAGAGAGTTCAATTATATGAAGAAAATTGAAGAATGAAAGTGTTTGTAGGTGTTTTTGGTCGTTGGTGTATGGATTAGATATAAAGGATATGTAATTTTGTTTTCATGTAAATAAGTCATGAATGATTACTCATATTTTTGTAATCTTATGAGATATTTCATGCTAGTTGCCAAATGATGGTTCCCACATGTGTTAGGTGACTCACATGGGCTGCTAAGAGCTGATCATTGGAGTGTATATACCAATAGTACATACATCTAAAAGCTGTGTATTGTACGAGTACGAATACGGGTGCATACGAGTAGAATTGTTGATGAAACTGAACGAGGATGTAATTGTAAGAATTTTTGTTAAGTAGAAGTATTTTGATAAGTGTATTGAAGTCTTTCAAAAGTGTATAAATACATATTAAAACACTACATGTATATACATTTTAACTGAGTCGTTAAGTCATCGTTAGTCGTTACATGTAAGTGTTGTTTTGAAACCTTTAGGTTAACGATCTTGTTAAATGTTGTTAACTCAATGTTTATAATATCAAATGAGATTTTAAATTATTATATTATCATGATATTATCATGTATGAATATCTCTTAATATGATATATATACATTAAATGTCTTTACAACGATAATCGTTACATATATGTCTCGTTTAAAAATCATTAAGTTAGTAGTCTTGTTTTTACATATGTAGTTCATTGTTAATATACTTTATGATATGTTTTATTATCATAGTATCATGTTAACTATATATATATATATATATCCATATATATGTCATCATATAGTTTTTACAAGTTTTAACGTTCGTGAATCACCGATCAACTTGGGTGGTCAATTGTCTATATGAAACATATTTCAATTAATCAAGTCTTAACAAGTTTGATTGCTTAACATGTTGGAAACATTTAATTATGTAAATATCAATCTCAATTAATATATATAAACATGGAAAAGTTCGGGTCACTACAGTACCTACCCGTTAAATAAATTTCGTCCCGAAATTTTAAGCTGTTGAAGGTGTTGACGAATCTTCTGGAAATAGATGCGGGTATTTCTTCTTCATCTGATCTTCACGCTCCCAGGTGAACTCGGGTCCTCTACGAGCATTCCATCGAACCTTAACAATTGGTATCTTGTTTTGCTTAAGTCTTTTAACCTCACGATCCATTATTTCGACGGGTTCTTCGATGAATTGGAGTTTTTCGTTGATTTGGATTTCATCTAACGGAATAGTGAGATCTTCTTTAGCAAAACATTTCTTCAAATTCGAGACGTGGAAAGTGTTATGTACAGCCGCGAGTTGTTGAGGTAACTCAAGTCGGTAAGCTACTGGTCCGACACGATCAATAATCTTGAATGGTCCAATATACCTTGGATTTAATTTCCCTCGTTT
This sequence comes from Rutidosis leptorrhynchoides, assembly GCF_046630445.1. NCBI lineage: Eukaryota > Viridiplantae > Streptophyta > Magnoliopsida > Asterales > Asteraceae > Rutidosis > Rutidosis leptorrhynchoides. The sequence goes on along the minus strand of NC_092335.1, from coordinate 19,248,036 downwards.
ACCAAATCGAACAACGCCTTTCCAAGGTGCAACTTTAAGCATGACCATCTCTCCAATTTCAAATTCTATATCTTTTCTTTTAATGTCAGCGTAGCTCTTTTGTCGACTTTGGGCGGTTTTCAACCGTTGTTGAATTTGGATGATCTTCTCGGTAGTTTCTTGTATAATCTCCGGACCCGTAATCTGTCTATCCCCCACTTCACTCCAACAAATCGGAGACCTGCACTTTCTACCATAAAGTGCTTCAAACGGCGCCATCTCAATGCTTGAATGGTAGCTGTTGTTGTAGGAAAATTCTGCTAACGGTAGATGTCGATCCCAACTGTTTCCGAAATCAATAACACATGCTCGTAGCATGTCTTCAAGCGTTTGTATCGTCCTTTCGCTCTGCCCATCAGTTTGTGGATGATAGGCAGTACTCATGTCTAGACGAGTTCCTAATGCTTGCTGTAATGTCTGCCAGAATCTTGAAATAAATCTGCCATCCCTATCAGAGATAATAGAGATTGGTATTCCATGTCTGGAGACGACTTCCTTCAAATACAGTCGTGCTAACTTCTCCATCTTGTCATCTTCTCTTATTGGTAGGAAGTGTGCTGATTTGGTGAGACGATCAACTATTACCCAAATAGTATCAAAACCACTTGCAGTCCTTGGCAATTTAGTGATGAAATCCATGGTAATGTTTTCCCATTTCCATTCCGGAATTTCGGGTTGTTGAAGTAGACCTGATGGTTTCTGATGCTCAGCTTTGACCTTAGAACACGTCAAACATTCTCCTACGTATTTAGCAACATCGGCTTTCATACCCGGCCACCAAAAATGTTTCTTGAGATCCTTGTACATCTTCCCCGTTCCAGGATGTATTGAGTATCTGGTTTTATGAGCTTCTCTAAGTACCATTTCTCTCATATCTCCAAATTTTGGTACCCAAATCCTTTCAGCCCTATACCGGGTTCCGTCTTCCCGAATATTAAGATGCTTCTCCGATCCTTTGGGTATTTCATCCTTTAAATTTCCCTCTTTTAAAACTCCTTGTTGCGCCTCCTTTATTTGAGTAGTAATGTTATTATGAATCATTATATTCATAGATTTTACTCGAATGGGTTCTCTGTCCTTCCTGCTCAAGGCATCGGCTACCACATTTGCCTTCCCCGGGTGGTAACGAATCTCAAAGTCGTAATCATTCAATAATTCAATCCACCTACGCTGCCTCATATTCAGTTGTTTCTGATTAAATATGTGTTGAAGACTTTTGTGGTCGGTATATATAATACTTTTGACCCCATATAAGTAGTGCCTCCAAGTCTTTAATGCAAAAACAACCGCGCCTAATTCCAAATCATGCGTCGTATAATTTTGTTCGTGAATCTTCAATTGTCTAGACGCATAAGCAATCACCTTCGTTCGTTGCATTAATACACAACCGAGACCTTGCTTTGATGCGTCACAATAAATCACAAAATCATCATTCCCTTCAGGCAATGACAATATAGGTGCCGTAGTTAGCTTTTTCTTCAATAACTGAAACGCTTTCTCTTGTTCATCATTCCATTCAAATTTCTTCCCTTTATGCGTTAATGCAGTCAAGGGTTTTGCTATTCTGGAAAAGTCTTGGATGAACCTTCTATAGTAACCAGCTAGTCCTAAAAACTGGCGTATGTGTTTCGGAGTTTTCGGGGTTTCCCACTTTTCAACAGTTTCTATCTTTGCCGGATCCACCTTAATACCTTCTTTGTTCACTATGTGACCGAGGAATTGAACTTCTTCCAACCAAAATGCACACTTTGAAAACTTAGCGTACAATTCTTCCTTCCTCAATACTTCTAACACCTTTTTCAAATGTTCACCGTGTTCTTGGTCATTCTTTGAGTAAATAAGTATGTCATCAATGAAAACAATGACAAACTTGTCAAGGTATGGTCCACACACTCGGTTCATAAGGTCCATGAACACAGCTGGTGCATTAGTTAAACCAAACGGCATGACCATAAACTCGTAATGACCGTAACGTGTTCTGAAAGCAGTCTTTGGAATATCATCTTCTTTCACCCGCATTTGATGATACCCGGAACGTAAGTCAATCTTTGAATAAACAGACGAGCCTTGTAGTTGATCAAATAAGTCGTCGATTCTCGGTAGTGGGTAGCGGTTCTTGATGGTAAGTTTGTTCAACTCTCGGTAGTCGATACACAACCTGAATGTACCATCTTTCTTCTTGACAAACAAAACAGGAGCTCCCCACGGTGATGTGCTTGGTCGAATGAAACCACGCTCTAAAAGTTCTTGTAATTGGCTTTGCAGTTCTTTCATCTCGCTGGGTGCGAGTCTGTAAGGAGCACGAGCTATTGGTGCAGCTCCTGGTACAAGATCTATTTGAAATTCAACGGATCGATGTGGGGGTAATCCCGGTAATTCTTTCGGAAATACATCGGGAAATTCTTTTGCAATGGGAACATCATTGATGCTCTTTTCTTCAGTTTGTACTTTCTCGACGTGTGCTAGAACAGCATAGCAACCTTTTCTTATTAGTTTTTGTGCCTTCAAATTACTAATAAGATGTAGCTTCGTGTTGCCCTTTTCTCCGTACACCATTAAGGGTTTTCCTTTTTCTCGTATAATGCGAATTGCATTTTTGTAACAAACGATCTCCGCTTTCACTTCTTTCAACCAGTCCATACCGATTATCACATCAAAACTCCCTAACTCTACTGGTATCAAATCAATCTTAAATGTTTCGCTAACCAGTTTAATTTCTCGATTCCGACATATATTATCTGCTGAAATTAATTTACCATTTGCTAATTCGAGTAAAAATTTACTATCCAAAGGCGTCAATGGACAACTTAATTTAGCACAAAAATCTCTACTCATATAGCTTCTATCCGCACCCGAATCAAATAAAACGTAAGCAGATTTATTGTCAATAAGAAACGTACCCGTAACAAGCTCCGGGTCTTCCTGTGCCTCTACCGCATTAATATTGAAAACTCTTCCACGGCCTTGTCCATTCGTGTTCTCCTGGTTCGGGCAATTTCTAATAATGTGGCCTGGTTTTCCACATTTATAACAAACTACATTGGCATAACTTGCTCCGACACTACTTGCTCCGCCATTACTCGTTCCGACACCATTTGTTCCTTTCGTTCTATTAGCCCCTGGTCCGTAGACCTCACACTTGGCCGCGCTATGACCATTTCTTTTACACTTGTTGCAAAATTTGGTACAGAACCCCGAGTGATTCTTTTCACACCTTTGGCATAGCTGCTTCTGATTGTTGTTGTTGTTGCGGTTATTATTGTTGTTGGGATGATTGTTGTAGTTGCTGTTGTTGTTGTTGTTGTTGTTGTTGTTGTTGGGCCGTTTGTTGTAGTTGCGATTGATGTTGCGATTGTTGGGATAATTGTTGCGATTATTGTTGTAATTACTGTTGTTGTTGTATTGGTGATTCTTATCACCGTTTTCCTCCCACTTTCTTTTGACTTGCTTCACATTGGCCTCTTCAGCAGTCTGTTCTTTAATTCTTTCTTCAATCTGGTTCACTAGTTTGTGAGCCATTCTACATGCCTGTTGTATGGAGGCGGGCTCGTGTGAACTTATATCTTCTTGGATTCTTTCTGGTAATCCTTTCACAAATGCGTCGATCTTCTCTTCCTCATCTTCGAATGCTCCTGGACACAATAGGCACAATTCTGTGAATCGTCTTTCGTACGTGGTAATATCAAATCCTTGGGTTCGTAACCCTCTAAGTTCTGTCTTGAGCTTATTGACCTCGGTTCTGGGACGGTACTTCTCGTTCATCAAGTGCTTGAATGCTGACCACGGTAGTGCGTACGCATCATCTTGTCCCACTTGCTCTAGATAGGTATTCCACCATGTTAACGCAGAACCTGTGAAGGTATGCGTAGCGTACTTCACTTTGTCCTCTTCAGTACACTTACTTATGGCAAACACCGATTCAACCTTCTCGGTCCACCGTTTCAATCCGATCGGTCCTTCGGTTCCATCAAATTCTAAAGGTTTGCAGGCAGTGAATTCTTTGTAGGTGCATCCTACACGATTTCCTGTACTGCTAGATCCAAGGTTATTGTTGGTATGTAGCGCAGCCTGTACTGCGGCTATGTTTGAAGCTAGAAAAGTACGGAATTCCTCTTCATTCATATTCACGGTGTGTCGAGTAGTCGGTGCCATTTCCTTCAAAATAGTTAAATGGAACAAGTTAATCATACAGAATATTAAGAGTAGTTAATAGTATTTCGTAGCATAATATGAACTCATTTATAAAAGCTTTTTCTTCATATTAGCGTTTTATAAGTTTAAATTCGGGTAGTACCTACCCGTTAAGTTCATACTTAGTAGCTAATATACAATTCAACTACTACAATTCTATATGAAAAACTGATTGTAATAATATTTCGCGTTCAAACTTTTATACAATATTTTACAAACTTACAATACCGCTTATTTTACATAAAACATGAAATATAGCACACAATAACTTTGATACAAGATAGTTGTGAAGACAATTCTAGCTAGTACACAAGTCGTTCGGCAAAGGCAATAAAGACACGTAATTCATACGTCCAGAAACAAGTCATGCATTCTGGTTTTACTAGGACTACTTCCCATCCTTGGTCTTGTGCAACATAACCATTATGGCTGTTGATAAGACAGCGTGTTGTAACGTCATCAAAGGGACGAGGGTTACGTAATGTCCAACAGTCCCGTAATAATCTAAAAACCTCATTTCTTACCCCAATTACCGACTCCGTCACTTGTGGAAACGTTTTGTTTAATAGTTGTAGCCCGATGTTCTTGTTCTCACTTTGGTGAGAAGCGAACATTACTAATCCGTAAGCATAACATGCTTCTTTATGTTGCATGTTAGCCGCTTTTTCTAAATCACGAAGTCCAATATTCGGATATATTGAGTCAAAATAATTTCTTAACCCGTTGCGTAAAATAGCATTTGGGTTCCCCGCAATATATGCGTCAAAGTAAACACATCGTAACTTATGGGTTTCCCAATGTGATATCCCCCATCTTTCAAACGAAAGTCTCTTATAAACCAAGACATTCTTGGAACGTTCTTCGAATGTCTTACAAACTGATCTCGCCTTAAATAGTTGTGCCGAAGAATTCTGGCCGACTCTAGACAAGATTTCATCAATCATGTCTCCGGGTAGGTCTCTTAAAATATTGGGTTGTCTATCCATTTTGTGTTTTTAAACTGTAAAATAGACAAGAGTTAGTTTCATAAAAAAAAATACTTATTAATACAAGCAATTTTTACATATATCATAAAGCATAAGAACACTATATTACATATATTACACCACACGAATATAACTATCTTATTCCGACTCGCTCGTTTCTTCTTCTTCGGTTTTGGTTCGTTTTGCCAAGTTTCTAGGGATATATGATGTTCCCCTAATACGAGCCGTCGTTGTCCACATTGGTTTAGAAAAACCTGGTGGTTTAGAGGTTCCCGGGTCATTGTTACAACTTAAGGACTTCGGGGGTTGACGATACATATAAAGTTCATCGGGGTTGGAATTAGATTTCTCTATTTTTATGCCCTTTCCCTTATTATTTTCTTTTGCCTTTTTAAATTCAGTTGGGGTAATTTCTATAACATCATCGGAATTCTCGTCGGAATCCGATTCATCGGAGAATTGGTAATCCTCCCAATATTTTGCTTCCTTGGCGGAAACACCATTGACCATAATTAACTTTGGTCGGTTGGTTGAGGATTTTCTTTTACTTAACCGTTTTATTATTTCCCCCACCGGTTCCGATTCTTCTTCCGGTTCCGATTCTTCTTCCGGTTCCGACTCTTCTTCCGGTTCTGACTCTTCTTCCGGTTCCTCTTCGGGAACTTGTGAATCAGTCCACAAATCATTCCAATTTACATTTGACTCTTCATTATTATTAGGTGAGTCAATGGGACTTGTTCTAGAGGTAGACATCTATCACATAATATCAAACACGTTAAGAGATTAATATATCACATAATATTCATATGTTAAAAATATATAGTTTCCAACAAAAATGTTAAGCAATCATTTTTAAAGAAAACACGGTCGAAGTCCAGACTCACTAATGCATCCTAACAAACTCGATAAGACACACAAATGCAAATTTTCTGGTTCTCTAAGACCAACGCTCGGATACCAACTGAAATACAGTTGGGGACAACCACCGTCCCACCCAGTGCCTTCCCAGCTAACCGCCTGGTGACCACTGAGTGTACCTCAGACACTGATTTTAGGGCCTGCCTCTCGGCTACTGCCAACCCTCATAAAGGATCGCAAGGAGTAAGAGCCAATGCTTCGTCACAGGTAACACTGTGAGAACCTCCTTTACGACTAACCCGCCACACATGGACGGCGTTATACCAGCTCTGATACCAACTGAAATGTCCCGTTCTTATTGATTAAAAACGTTCCATATTAATTGATTTCGTTGCGAGGTTTTGACCTCTATATGAGACGTTTTTCAAAGACTGCATTCATTTTTAAACAAACCATAACCTTTATTTCATCAATAAAGGTTTAAAAAGCTTTACGTAGATTATCAAATAATGATAATCTAAAATATCCTGTTTACACACGACCATTACATAATGGTTTACAATACAAATATGTTACAACAAAATAAGTTTCTTGAATGCAGTTTTTACACAATATCATACAAGCATGGACTCCAAATCTTGTCCTTATTTAAGTATGCGACAGCGGAAGCTCTTAATAATTACCTGAGAATAAACATGCTTAAAACGTCAACAAAAATGTTGGTGAGTTATAGGTTTAACCTATATATATCAAATCGTAACAATAGACCACAAGATTTCATATTTCAATACACATCCCATACATAGAGATAAAAATCATTCATATGGTGAACACCTGGTAACCGACAATAACAAGATGCATATATAAGAATATCCCCATCATTCCGGGACACCCTTCGGATATGATATAAATTTCGAAGTACTAAAGCATCCGGTACTTTGGATGGGGTTTGTTAGGCCCAATAGATCTATCTTTAGGATTCGCGTCAATTAGGGTGTCTGTTCCCTAATTCTTAGATTACCAGACTTAATAAAAAGGGGCATATTCGATTTCGATAATTCAACCATAGAATGTAGTTTCACGTACTTGTATCTATTTTGTAAATCATTTATAAAACCTGCATGTATTCTCATCCCAAAAATATTAGATTTTAAAAGTGGGACTATAACTCACTTTCACAGATTTTTACTTCGTCGGGAAGTAAGACTTGGCCACTGGTTGATTCACGAACCTATAACAATATATACATATATATCAAAGTATGTTCAAAATATATTTACAACACTTTTAATATATTTTGATGTTTTAAGTTTATTAAGTCAGCTGTCCTCGTTAGTAACCTACAACTAGTTGTCCACAGTTAGATGTACAGAAATAAATCGATAAATATTATCTTGAATCAATCCACGACCCAGTGTATACGTATCTCAGTATTGATCACAACTCAAACTATATATATTTTGGAATCAACCTCAACCCTGTATAGCTAACTCCAACATTCACATATAGAGTGTCTATGGTTGTTCCGAAATATATATAGATGTGTCGACATGATAGGTCGAAACATTGTATACGTGTCTATGGTATCTCAAGATTACATAATATATAATACAAGTTGATTAAGTTATGGTTGGAATAAATTTGTTACCAATTTTCACGTAGCTAAAATGAGAAAAATTATCCAATCTTGTTTTACCCATAACTTCTTCATTTTAAATCCGTTTTGAGTGAATCAAATTGCTATGGTTTCATATTGAACTCTATTTTATGAATCTAAACAAAAAAAAGTGTAGGTTTCTAGTCGGAAAAATAAGTTACAAGTCGTTTTTGTAAAGGTAGTCATTTCAGTCGAAAGAACGACGTCTAGATGACCATTTTAGAAAACATACTTCCACTTTGAGTTTAACCATAATTTTTGGATATAGTTTCATGTTCATAATAAAAATCATTTTCTCAGAATAACAACTTTTAAATCAAAGTTTATCATAGTTTTTAATTAACTAACCCAAAACAGCCCGCGGTGTTACTACGACGGCGTAAATCCGGTTTTACGGTGTTTTTCGTGTTTCCAGGTTTTAAATCATTAAGTTAGCATATCATATAGATATAGAACATGTGTTTAGTTGATTTTAAAAGTCAATTTAGAAGGATTAACTTTTGTTTGCGAACAAGTTTAGAATTAACTAAACTATGTTCTAGTGATTACAAGTTTAAACCTTCGAATAAGATAGCTTTATATGTATGAATCGAATGATGTTATGAACATCATTACTACCTTAAGTTCCTTGGATGAACCTACTGGAAAAGAGAAAAATGGATCTAGCTTCAATGGATCCTTGGATGGCTCAAAGTTCTTGAAGCAAAATCATGACACGAAAACAAGTTCAAGTAAGATCATCACTTGAAATAAGATTGTTATAGTTATAGAAATTGAACCAAAGTTTGAATATGATTATTACCTTGTATTAGAATGATAACCTACTGTAAGAAACAAAGATTTCTTGAGGTTGGATGATCACCTTACAAGATTGGAAGTGAGCTAGCAAACTTGAAAGTATTCTTGATTTTATGAAACTAGAACTTTTGGAATTTATGAAGAACACTTAGAACTTGAAGATAGAACTTGAGAGAGTTCAATTAGATGAAGAAAATTGAAGAATGAAAGTGTTTGTAGGTGTTTTTGGTCGTTGGTGTATGGATTAGATATAAAGGATATGTAATTTTGTTTTCATGTAAATAAGTCATGAATGATTACTCATATTTTTGTAATCTTATGAGATATTTCATGCTAGTTGCCAAATGATGGTTCCCACATGTGTTAGGTGACTCACATGGGCTGCTAAGAGCTGATCATTGGAGTGTATATACCAATAGTACATACATCTAAAAGCTGTGTATTGTACGAGTACGAATACGGGTGCATACGAGTAGAATTGTTGATGAAACTGAACGAGGATGTAATTGTAAGAATTTTTGTTAAGTAGAAGTATTTTGATAAGTGTATTGAAGTCTTTCAAAAGTTTATAAATACATATTAAAACACTACATGTATATACATTTTAACTGAGTCGTTAAGTCATCGTTAGTCGTTACATGTAAGTGTTGTTTTGAAACCTTTAGGTTAACGATCTTGTTAAATGTTGTTAACTCAATGTTTATAATATCAAATGAGATTTTAAATTATTATATTATCATGATATTATCATGTATGAATATCTCTTAATATGATATATATACATTAAATGTCTTTACAACGATAATCGTTACATATATGTCTCGTTTAAAAATCATTAAGTTAGTAGTCTTGTTTTTACATATGTAGTTCATTGTTAATATACTTTATGATATGTTTTATTATCATAGTATCATGTTAACTATATATATATATATATCCATATATATGTCATCATATAGTTTTTACAAGTTTTAACGTTCGTGAATCACCGATCAACTTGGGTGGTCAATTGTCTATATGAAACATATTTCAATTAATCAAGTCTTAACAAGTTTGATTGCTTAACATGTTGGAAACATTTAATTATGTAAATATCAATCTCAATTAATATATATAAACATGGAAAAGTTCGGGTCACTACAAATAGAGTGAATGGGAAAAACATAACCGGATGTAGAGCAACATAATCGCGAAACGGAGTGACAGACGGCTTTGCACTAACGGCCATATCTCGATTGTCATCACATTTTTATAGTACCTGCAATGATTAAACAAGAATAAAACACAAAAAGAAAAATATATTTTTGGTTTTTTTGGTTTTTTCAAATTTTTAGGTTTTTTAGTTTTAAAACACACGCTATAAAATATACAAGGATAAATGGTGCGTATTTAACGAGTCGTGCACCCGACTTGACCCCTTCTTTTAATGCCTAGTGGGGTCATCCTCCCCCACACTTATCGGACGACATATGAAATTAGTGGAAAAACTTCCACGAATAAGTAACGTGAGCCACTCATTAACCCTTCGGGTAATATATAAGACAACTAAAACAATCTTTTCATTTTCATGAGAAAGACTAATCTAACCCAAGAGTCAATAAGTGACTCGCCTCCAAGTGCGGCTTGCGACAACAGGTTAACTCTCACAGGTGGATCCTGTCCAAACGGATCACCTTTCATTATATTCCAAGTGCTAACCTCGTGAGGATATATAAATTTCACATGAATAGGTGACTCATCAATTGGTTCCTCTAAAAAAAGTTCCTCATCCTCAATAATCTTTGATGACTCCACCACTTTATCCTCAAATGTTAACACCTCCTCATTATCAAAATTATACCCAACCGCCTCATTATATACAGCGGAGATCTCAGGTGTAACATGTCGTGACCCGACCTAATCCACCTGGATGAAGTCTTCAACATTTGGTTCCATTGCGAGGTACTGACCTAAATATGTCATGAATGACTTCAAGTAATATCTTTCAAACGAGCAAATACACAGCGGAAGACTTAATTCGTACCTGAGAATAAACATGCTTAAAAGTGTCAACCAAAAGGTTGGTGAGTTCATAGGTTTATCATAAATAATACTTTCAGTAACAGTAATGGACCGCAAGATTTCAGTTTCCATAAATATCCTTACACCGCAGTGTAATAAAAACATTCTACAACCATGGGCACCCGGTAACAAGCCTTAACAATAATAATGATGAATACCCCTGATGTATAATAATATCTGCACCGAATCAAGTGATTTCCGTTAACCTCGAAGTACTAAACATCTGTTAAATGCTAGCGCGACTAGCCCGAATGGGGTTGTCAAACCCGATAAATCTATCAATAGGATTCGCGCCTACCAGTTCATAAACCAATAGATTAATGTTACCAAGCTAGGGGAATATTTGTGATTCTAACCCACGTAGAATTAAGTTTAGTACTTGTGTCCATTTCGTAAAACAGTTATAAACAGCGCATGTATTGTCAGCCCAAAAATATATTGCAAAAGCAATTAAAAAGGGAGCAAATGAAACTCACAATATTGTATTTCGTAGTAATTAAACATATGATGGCATTGAACAAGTGTAGGGTTGGCCTTGGATTCACGAACCTATATCAATTATATATATGTCAAATAATATCATGCAACTGTAAAATAAATACTATATAATATTTTTAGTTTTGTAATATATTTGTGATTTCAAATGTTATATACTTATATATATTCATACTTTTATATATGTTATATAGATATTTTTATTAAATTTTATATAAGTAATTAATATATTAATAATATATATTTTAAATGAAAATTAATATTTGTTATTAAATTATCATAGTAAGTTATTTCTATAGTAAATATTCTTTAAAATATTTTAATAACCAATTTATAATTATTACGTAATTACCCCATATATATATATATATATATATATATATATATATATATATATATATATATATATATATATATATATATATATATTATAATATATTAGTACTAATAAAATAAAAATATATATTAATATATGTAATGTATTTTAATATCTATATATAATTATATTAATGTTTCTAATTTATTGTATATCAATGCTTTAATGTATTTCATAAAATAACTTATATAAATATATCTATGTGATATATATATAAATATTTATATATAAATTTTAATAATATTATGTGTAATTATAACATAAACATATTAAAATATAATAATATAAGATGTTAATTTAATTATAGTATTATGTGTAATAAATACATTCTTATATCAATAATATTTATTTAATAATTTTGATAATAATAATAATAATAATAATAATAATAATAATAATGATAATAATAATAATAATAATAATAATAATAATAATAATAATAATAATAATAATAATAATAATAATAATAATAATAATAATAATACATAAAATAAAGGAAATTACGCGTTATATTGCCATTTCCCAAATTAGATCTAGGGTTAACAGAAGCATACGCAGAGGAGTGAAGAAAAATTATCATCATCGTTTCTTCTATTAGTAATCATCCTCATCATCAATAGATCAATCGATCAAATTACAGTCTTCGATGATTCATTATCAACATCGTTCATTCGTTCTCCAACAGACCTAATCATCATTGAACAATCAATCGGAAATCACCATCATTAATAACGGATCGATTAAGTAGTAATCATCGTTAAATAGTAGGTCATCAATTCGTCATTATCATCGGTCATCCTCCTTTATCAACGATCGAGTAAACAGTTTACTTTCTAGTGAAATAGATAATTGGTTCCTTGATTTTATGTATCACTAACTGTAATTTATTATGAATCTGGTTGTGATTAAGGTTATGAACTTGATAGGATTTGAATTAAATAGTTTTAAAGATAAGAGTTTTATATATTTGCTCATAATTAAATTTGTAGTTTTTGATTTGATTTTTATTTTGATTTTTGTTTTTATTATTTGTTACTAATTTTGTCAAGTTATGATTCTGATATAGTATGTATGTAATGTTAATGAGTTTCTTTAGTTTTCATCTTTACTGCTTTAGGGATTATTATTTGCACATAACAATTTAATTGCTTAGGAATTTTGATAACAAAATTAATCTTGATTGTTATTATTAATCTTGCTGTTTATGGTATTGGCTATCAGCAAAAATTAAGTATATAGATATAAAGTGATCATATGGATGGGTCTCAATACCTTTTGGTTACAAAGCAATGGCTAGTCTGCTTTCGGTTTCAAAACAGAAGAGAAGAGAGGTGTGGTGAATACCATGATGGTTTGTCAATAGGAGATAAGAGTTAATGAGTTGCAGGTGTGTATTTGGTATTGTTTAATGGTTTATTGAATTATGTGGTGGGAATCATTTGATTAGAACAAATAGCAGTAGCAGTGATTTGTAATCTTGTAGTGGTAATGTTTTTGGGATTACAAGGTGAAATAGAAAGAAAAGATATAAAAAAGGTGTGCGATGGTGTTGTGTTGTGGTTAACGAGAGAGAAGTGCAGGTGATCGAGCTAGGTGATTGTTTGGGTGATCGTTGGTGATGGAATAACAGCAGTGGCAAAAATGCAGCTGATGTGGTTTCAAGTGTTGATGATCGAAATCTGAAACATACAAGCTATGGTGGTTCGTTTGTGGTGGAGTTTATGGTTGGTGAAGGTGACCGGTGGTGGATCACGATGGTTGATCAAGGAGATGAGAAGAAACAGAAATAAGTTATGGTAGTATGCAGCAAACATTGGTGGTTGTGATGGTACTAGGTGACGGTGTCACAAAGTGGCCGGGTTGTTGAAGAAGGAGAAAGAAGAAGTAATACAATTATAGAGATGAGGTGATATGGGTTATTATCTATCATGTGAATATATATATATATATATATATATATCTGTATGGATATGTATATAATAAATTAAATAGATGGAAAACAAGATAGGAAAGGAAACAGAATATCTATCAAGTGGATTGTGATGTTGGTTGCAAGTGGGTTTTAAATTTCTATCTTTATGTGCATGCATCTGACTATATATTTATATCAATATCTATACATATAATATGTAAATGATATGATATGGTAATAAGAAAAGAGACGGTAGTGTTCAACATCAATTGGATGTAAGGTATTTGAGGTATCAATCAACGAAGAAAATAGAACGCAGCTGTCCAATTTTGAAAAGTGAATGTCTATAAGCTATGTGATGTATATGTATAATATAAATATAAAGTTTGTGAAGAAAACATAATGTAAACACACTAATCCTCATTCATAATTTAATTATCACGGATGAACACGATTTGGAATAAGTGGGTTGGAATTATGGTGCATATAAATAACATAAAGTAAATATATAATAATAATATCAATTATAAACGTGTGATAGAAGTCCCATTTTGTTTTCTAATTACCGACGATTTAACACGGAGAGTAATAATAATATTAATATAACAATTACATTTTATCTTGTAATTGAATTTAATTTATTAATATTACATACTATTAATTATGTAATTCTCAATAATTATATACTATATATAATAACATATATTGAATATTTAATATTTATATATTTTAATATATTACTATATACATAAAATCCATAATTATGTACAGAAATCATATATATATATATATATATATATATATATATATATATATATATATATTTAAACTACTGTATATATAATTATATTTTAGATATCCAGTAGATAATTATAAATTGAAACAAATAAACTCAAAGTATAACATTTAATACTTTGTAAATGTTTTACAAATATTTAGGTATATATATATATACACACATCTATTCATAACTACTGTTCGTGAATCGTTGAGAGCAGCCGAAGTTTAATGAATCCATGTAAATAGTTTAAATATTTTGAGACTTAACATTACAGACTTTGCTTATCGTGTCGAATTCATATAAAGATTAAATTTAAATTTGGTCGAAAATTTCCGGGTCGTCACAGTACCTACCCGTTAAAGAAATTTCGTCCCGAAATTTGATTGAGATGGTCATGGCTGACAATAAGTATGTTTTCATGACGAATATGAGTTGATAAACAGAGTTTCATCATTATTGATTAATATAGATAAAACGATTCGATTACGTGAAGCGTACGAGTGAAGCTATCACAAAATAGTGAACTGAGGAAAATAAGATTCTTCTTGACTTTTGACGTAGTCAGGGTTGAAATTCCGAAATTTAAGGAATTTAAAGAAAATCTTCGTAATCTATATAAGATTTAGATTCTTCAGTAATTAAGGAAATTAGGATCCTCTTGAGTTAAATGCGATATTCTGTCGCGATTGCTCTGTCTACTATTTCACTATACATCTATTCCCTTCGTTTCCTTTATATTTTGGAGTTCCATCCTTTTGTTTCCTCTTCCCGACTTTAAGTCAAACGAATAAGAATCCAGAATTCGCAGATACAAAGTTTTGAATGAACATGCCTGATGTTCTAAGAGAGAGATTGTAATAGCACGATCTTGATTGATTAAATTACCAGAATTCAAGAGAAAAATAGAACTATCAGGAAGATATGTTCTCGATATGTTCGGAGATTAGATAGAATGTAAGAGTCGTGTAACATGGCACATGATGACGTTATGGTCTGTGAATCACCACGTTTCGTTAGAAACTCAGCATGACTTACTGTAATATAATCACGTTGATCAAGTGTTATTATATTATACTAACTCATGCATCAGTTCCCAACACTACTTTAATAACATTTATATTTTAAGTTCGAATTTTTCAGAATTTAGAAACTAAAATAGTTTCCTTTCTGATTTAATACAGATAACGCGAGGAGATAAGTGATTTCAGATAAGAATAGTTATGAAAATATCTTCAGAAATATCGAGGATATTTATAATGAAATATACTATGATATCTTAGAATTTCTAATATCGATGGATGGTGAAGAAAATTTGTTCGCAAGAGTTTAGAGTCAGGAGCGAGGTATTCGTTAATGACTTCAGCAGATACTGAATCATTTGGATTCTTTGAAGGCAGATTTCGTCATTGTGATTTGTCCACAGCCTCCTTCATGGTTTGCTCAATTCATTTTTCAGTACTAAATTTTCTCAGCTTTGCCAACATACTATTCTCTATCATCAAACTTT
This sequence comes from Rutidosis leptorrhynchoides, assembly GCF_046630445.1. Lineage (NCBI taxonomy): Eukaryota > Viridiplantae > Streptophyta > Magnoliopsida > Asterales > Asteraceae > Rutidosis > Rutidosis leptorrhynchoides. The sequence continues at coordinate 19,232,375 of NC_092335.1, read as the reverse complement.
TGGCCATTAAGACCATCTACAATTTTGCTGTTTCCTCTGCATTTTATGTTGTTACATCTGAAGCAGTGGTTATCAATCTGAGGTGTTTTAAGAAGATTTTGTTTTTAGATGATTGAATGCTGATTGTAATTGTCAAGATACAAAGGATGTTTAAAATAAAATCAAGTTACAAAGGATGTTTAAGATGAAATCAAGTGGCAAACTTGAAGAAATGTTTAGTTTCATATATTATAATCAATATTTTAATACGTTTTTAATTGTCCACTATTAGTAGTCCAATGTTAGTAGTCCAATGTTAGTAGTCCAATGTTAGTAATTCAATAATGCGTATGTAGTTTAATATATAATATTCGAATTAATTAATACGTGTCGTGACCCGTTATATACATGTCTCAGACTCGATCACAACTCAAAGTATATATATTATTTTAGAATTAACCTCAACCCTGTATAGCTAACTCGATCATTACCGCATATAGAGTGTCTATGGTTATTCCAAATAATATATATAAATGCGTCGATATGATATGTTAAAACCTTGTATACGTGTCCCGATATTTAAAGTGCGTAAAATAAATAACAGAAAGTAAATGACGATAAATAAAATTGCGAGAATATAAATGGCGATAAATAAATTGCGATAAATAAAATGTAATTAGTTAGCTAGGAACAGTTAGCTAGGATTTTTGTTAGCGTGGATTCTTAACGAAATTTCTCATAGTTAATTTGTTTGTTTATAACAAATTTTATTTTGTCCAATGTTTTCTTCATTATGCCACTTGTTGGATTCTGATAAGTCAAAATCCAAATATGAAATTGAATGAAAATGGTTATTCTGTGGTGATCGGATTCGTATATCTGTGGATATAAGTAGGATAGTAAATGACTGTTGAATCAGATTCGAAGAATGTACAGTGTAACTTATTAATGTGAAAACTAAATATTCCTCGGGTATTACCTACCCGTTAAAATATTTTCACCATTAACGGTTTGTACAAAAGAACTTTTAAATTACAATCTTTATGAAAATATATTTACATATATATTTTCTTCAGATGTAATCATGGATTTAATGAGTTAATATGATATTAATCTCATTTGATTTATGGTTAGAACTAGAGTACATAATCTCTAAAACATTAGAAATTACATCATCGCCATGTTAACGAAGATAAATGAGGTATAACGATACGTAGAACGAAGATAATCGATGTAGAACGATATGTAGAACGAAAATTATGCTCGAGGTATAGATTGTGATATTGAGGCGTGAGTTGTCGGTGGTACAGTTGGTGCCGGTGATGCTGCTGGTGCTTGTAAGTTGTACACCATATTCTCCAGATTGATTACTCGAGCGCGAAGCTCGTTGACTTCTTTCATTACTCCAGGATGATTGTCGGTCGGAATGAGCGGATGAATAAGGTTTAGAATTTTTGATAGAATATAATCGTGGCGAGATACTCTGGAAATGAGTGTGATAATGGTGTTTCGAATGGGTTCGCTGGTAAATGCTTCAGGTTCTTCGCCAAGAGTGCAGGTTGGTGGGTGGAAAGGATCGCCTTCCTCTCGTCTCCATTGGTTAAGTCGACTACGAACCCATCCCCAAATCATCCAGAATTGAAGATGACTAATTGGTTGATCCATTTCGTTTACATTGCTTTCGGAGCTTAGGTGAATATCCATATCGGAATAGCTGTCGAAATCCGAGGAACTTGAACTGGTTGCAGAATTCATCTTACACGGTTAAATAGAGAATTTTTCGATATGAAATGATTTTCGGATATCGGATGATATTCTAATTATATAGAATACCTTTATATAGTACAGAAGAGCCCGTAGATTACGGCAGAACTTTCGAAAGCTGTCAGGCATAGTTAAAATAATAGATACGCTAAGATATGAATTTTTGTCTATACACTATCTATGCAGTAAATGCAGTATGACGTGTCTAGACTAAGAATGATAAACATGTAATTTTTGACACGGAATGATAAGCAAAACTTTTGACAAGCAGACACGGTCGAAGTCCAGACTTACTAATGCATCATAACAACTATCAGTTAGACTCACTAATGCAAGACCTGGTTCACTAAGACCTCAGCTCTGATACCAACTGTCGTGACCTGACCTAATCCACCTGGAGGAAGTCTTCAACATTTGGTTCCATTGCGAGGTACTGACCTAAATATGTCATGAATGACTTCAAGTAATATCTTTCAAACGAGCAAATACACAGCAGAAGACTTAATTCGTACCTGAGAATAAACATACTTAAAAGTGTCAACCAAAAGGTTGGTGAGTTCATAGGTTTATCATAAATAATACTTTCAGTAACAGTAATGGACCGCAAGATTTCAGTTTCCATAAATATCCTTACACCGCAGTGTAATAAAAACATTCTACAACCATGGGCACCCGGTAACAAGCCTTAACAATAATAATGATGAATACCCCTGATGTATAATAATATCTGCACCGAATCAAGTACGTTCCGTTAAACTCGAAGTACTAAACATCCGTTAAATGCTATCGCGACTAGCCCGGATGGGGTTGTCAAACCCGATAGATCTATCAATAGGATTCGCGCCTACCAGTTCATAAACCAATAGATTAATGTTACCAAGCTAGGGGAATATTTGTGATTCTAACCCACATAGAATTAAGTTTAGTACTTGTGTCCATTTCGTAAAACAGTTATAAACAGCGCATGTATTCTCAGCCCAAAAATATATTGCAAAAGCAATTAAAAAGGGAGCAAATGAAACTCACAATATTGTATTTCGTAGTAATTAAACATATGATGGCATTGAACAAGTGTAGGGTTGGCCTTGGATTCACGAACCTATATCAATTATATATATGTCAAATAATATCATGCAACTGTAAAATAAATACTATATAATATTTTTAGTTTTGTAATATATTTGTGATTTCAAATGTTATATACTTATATATATTCATACTTTTATATATGTTATATAGATATTTTTATTAAATTTTATATAAGTAATTAATATATTAATAATATATATTTTAAATGAAAATTAATATTTGTTATTAAATTATCATAGTAAGTTATTTCTATAGTAAATATTCTTTAAAATATTTTAATAACCAATTTATAATTATTACGTAATTACCATATATATATATATATATATATCATCTATTATAATATATTAGTACTAATAAAATAAAAATATATATTAATATATGTAAAGTATTTTAATATCTATATATAATTATATTAATGTTTCTAATTTATTGTATATCAATGCTTTAATGTATTTCATAATATAACTTATATAAATATATCTATGTGATATATATATATATATATATATATATATATATATATATATATATATATATATTTATATATAAATTTTAATAATATTATGTGTAATTATAACATAAACATATTAAAATATAATAATATAAGATGTTAATTTAATTATAGTATGATGTGTAATAAATACATTCTTATATCAATAATATTTATTTAATAATTTTGATAATAATAATAATAATAATGATAATAATAATAATAATAATAATAATAATAATAATAATAATAATAATACATAAAATAAAGGAAATTACGCGTTATATTGCCATTTCCCAAATTAGATCTAGGGTTAACAGAAGCATACTCATAGGAGTGAAGAAAAATTATCATCATTATTTCTTCTATTAGTAATCATCCTCATCATCAATAGATCAATCGATCAAATTACAGTCTTCGATGATTCATTATCAACATTGTTCATTCGTTCTCCAACAGACCTAATCATCATTGAACAATCAATCGGCAATCACCATCATTAATAATGGATCGATTAAGTAGTAATCATCATTGAATAGTAGGTCATCAATTCGTCATTATCATCAGTCATCCTCCTTTATCAACGATAGAGTAAACAGTTTACTTTCTAGTGAAATAGGTAATTGGTTCCTTGATTTTATGTATCACTAACTGTAATTTATTATGAATCTGGTTGTGATTAAGGTTATGAACTTGATAGGATTTGAATTAAATAGTTTTAAAGATAAGAGTTTTATATATTTGCTCATAATTAAATTTGTAGTTTTTGATTTGATTTTTATTTTGATTTTTGTTTTTATTATCTGTTACTAATTTTGTCAAGTAATGATTCTGATATAGTATGTATGTAATGTTAATGAGTTTCTTTAGTTTTTATCTTTACTGCTTTAGGAATTATTATTTGCACAGAACAATTTAATTGCTTAGGAATTTTGATAACAAAATTAATCTTGATTGTTATTATTAATCTTGCTGTTTATGGCATTGGCTATCAGCAAAAATTAAGTATATAGATATAAAGTGATCATATGGATGGGTCACAATACCTTTTGGTTATAAAGCGATGGCTAGTCTGCTTTCGGTTTCAAAACAGAAGAGAAGAGAGGTGTGGTGAATACCATGATGGTTTGTCAATAGGAGATAAGAGTTAACGAGTTGCAGGTGTGTATTTAGTATTGTTTGATGGTTTATTGAATTATGTGGTGGGAATCATTTGATTAGAACAAATAGCAGTAGCAGTGATTTGTAATCTTGTAGTGGTGATGTTTTTGGGATTACAAGGTGAAATAGAAAGAAAAGATATAAGAAAGGTGTGCGATGGTGTTGTGTTGTGGTTAACGAGAGAGAAGTGCAGGTGATCGAGCTAGGTGATTGTTTGGGTGATCGTTGGTGATGGAATAACAGCAGTGGCAAAAATGCAGCTGATGTGGTTTCAAGTGTTGATGATCGAAATCTGAAACATACAAGCTATGGTGGTTCGTTTGTGGTGGAGTTTATGGTTGGTGAAGGTGACCGGTGTTGGATCACGATGGTTGATCAAGGAGATGAGAAGAAACAGAAATAAGTTATGGTAGTATGCACCAAACATTGGTGGTTGTGATGGTACTAGGTGACGGTGTCACAAAGTGGCCGGGTTGTTGAAGAAGGAGAAAGAAGAAGTAATACAATTATAGAGATGAGGTGATATAGGTTATTATCTATCATGTGAATATATATATCTGTATGGATATGTATATAATAAATTAAATAGATGGAAAACAAGATAGGAAAGGAAACAGAATATCTATCAAGTGGATTGTGATGTTGGTTGCAAGTGGGTTATAAATTTCTATCTTTATGTGCATGCATCTGACTATATATTTATATCAATATCTATACATATAATATGTAAATGATATGATATGGTAATAAGAAAAGAGACGGTAGTGTTCAACATCAATTGGATGTAAGGTATTTGAGGTATCAATCAACGAAGAAAATAGAACGCATATGTCCAATTTTGAAAAGTGAATGTCTATAAGCTATGTGATGTATATGTATAATATAAATATAAAGTTTGTGAAGAAAACATAAAGTAAACACACTAATCCTCATTCATAATTTAATTATCACGGATGAACACGATTTGGAATAAGTGGGTTGGAATTATGGTGCATATAAATATCATAAAGTAAATATATAATAATAATAATATCAATTATAAACGTGTGATAGAAGTCCCATTTTGTTTTCTAATTACCGACGATTTAACATGGAGAGTAATAATAATATTAATATAACAATTACATTTTATCTTGTAATTGAATTGAATTTATTAATATTACATACTATTAATTATGTAATTCTCAATAATTATATACTATATATAATAACATATATTGAATATTTAATATTTATACATTTTAATATATTACTATATACATAAAATCAATAATTATGTACAGAAATCATATATATATATATATATATATATATATATATATATATATATATATATATATATATATAAAAACTACTGTATATATAATTATATTTTAAATATCCAGTAGATAATTATATATTGAAACAAATAAACTCAAAGTATAACATTTAATACTTTGTAAATGTTTTACAACTATTTAGGTATATATATATATATATATATATATATATATATATATATATATATATATACACATCTATTCATAACTACTGTTCGTGAATCGTTGAGAGCAGCCGAAGTTTAATGAATCCATGTAAATAGTTCAAATATTTTGAGACTTAACATTACAGACTTTGCTTATCGTGTCGAATTCATATAAAGATTAAATTTAAATTTGGTCAAAAATTTCCGGGTCGTCACATAACATCCTCATCCTTATCACTATCACATGAATAAATGTCTGTCGCCCGAACTGAGGTGGTAGGTGGAAGAGTAGTTACAGGCTCATATTCATCCCTTGGTGGGTCCGTTGAGATTTCCTCTAATAGAAACATGGGTATATCGTTATAATTCCCTGTTAAATGGTATCTCTCCAACAGATACATAGGAATGTGATCAATATCTTTGACCAAACTGTGACGAACCGGATTTTCCGGACTACTTGATTATACTATCTACATGATTTAATAATTCCGACTTGATAAGCAATGAATTTTAATAAGTCTTGAACCTACGGAAAGAGTTTTACACAAGCTTTTGGTCACCCTTTTATTCCTACGATTCACGAACGTCATGACTTGTATTAATTATATATATGTATATATATATATATGTATATATATATATATATTTAACTTGAAAATATGATAATTAAATATCTCATTAATTATATTAACAAGGTATTATATATACATTTTCATACTACTAATTTAAAGAGTTTTTGAACAGTATATATGTTACTTTTTAAACAACGAAATTAACTTATGTTAAAATGTATTTACATACAATGTATTATGTTAAAATGTATTTACATACAATGGGTATAAATACACTTAGTAATATACAAATACAGATAAGGGATAGCTATATTCGTATTTCCGTTCATTTTTCTCAAGAATGCTGCTTGTATTTATACGGTATTTATACGTGTATTATACGCAGCTTCTAGAAGTATTTACTATTGGTATATACCAATAGAAATCTGCATGATTGATATATTATGTCATGCATGACATTATCAATCTTATTATGTCATGCATGACATCATCAATTTAACTTATACTTGATAGTAGTCAAAAAAAGACAACATAAGTTGTCTATAAATACCCTAAAAACGTTTTTATGCATACACCCATTTTTCCATTCCATTTTCTCATTCATACTCTCTAAATTCTCCCTCAAAATACTCCCATCTTCATACTAGATCATCCCCAAGCATTTTCTTCATCTTTTAGCTTCAAAAACAATCTATAATCATCATATAAGAAGCAATCAAGAACACTTACTTTGATTCAAGTTTTTCTTCCAAGTTTGGTATCTTTAAGCACCAATTCAAGGAGTCTTTCAAGCTATAGAAATCCTCTTCATATTCAGCTACTTATCTTTCTTAAATCAAGGTATTAGCCTTACCAAAACTCTTATTCAATTCATATGATTATAGCTATATATATAAGAATTCATAACTAATAACTACTAGAACATAGTTTAGTTAATTTTAAACTTATTTGGAAAACTAATCTAATTTTTCTAACTTAACTCTAATAACACTTATTTATATGTATTATGATGTTATATTAAGATATTATAAGAACTTATAACTTGTACATATGAAGAACACCTTAAAAACTATATTAACCATATCCTTGCTAACTTTTCCTATATCCTATATATATTTGGACATTTTATCATTAGTATAACAAAATATTATAATCTTGGTTGATTCCGAGATTGTATATATATAATAATCTTGGTACGTTCCATGACAATACGTCTACAATACGTTTTGATAAATCCTAAGTCAACATGTCTCTGATTTGATGCAAGACAATATGTACACAATACGCCGTGAGGTAATTCTAAGATTATATATATATACCGATTATTGGACTGTTGGACTTTTCGGACTATTTTGGACTTTTCGGACTATTTTGGACTATTAACAATGGACTACTAACAAAGGACTACTAACAATGGACTACTAACATAAAATGTTAAAAATTATTATATAAGTATTCTATGAACTTGATATATTAATTTTGTTCACATGAATTATTATCTAAATCATTATTATTGTTATAGGTTCGTGAATCCAAGGACGTCGGCTGTATTTTAATAAGTTGGAAACTTGTTAAAACTACACTTTTACGACAGTGAGTATATAGTCCCATTTTTAACTCTATAAATATTTTGGGATGAGAATTCATGCAGCTTTTGTTTTTCGAAATAGACACAAGTACTTAAATATTTATTCTATGTTGAGTTGTACCTTTATATATATCCCTAATAGTCTGGTAACTATTTGTTACATATGGTTAATATGTAAGCGCGAATCCTATTGATAGATCTATCGGGTTTGACAACCCCACTCGGGCTAGTTAGCACTAGTTCATAACGGGTGTTTAGTACTTCATTTTACTACACTTGGTACGGTGTAGAGATAACTTTGAAAAGGGAATATGCACGAAAAACATCTGTTAAGTATAGTTACTGGGCGCACAACAACATATAGAATATCTTTGCAGAAACGTTTATAACATGCAATCTTGTGGTCTATTATTATATCTTATGCTGGCTTTAAAACCTATATCTCACCAACCTTTGTGTTGACAGTTTGAGCATGTTTATTCTCAGGTCTTTAAAAGTCTTCCGCTGATCGCTTGCTTATGGTGTTACATGGCGTCGTTCATGCTTGTGTTTAAAGAAAGTTGCATTATAATAAACATTATCTTTGTCATGTAATATATTTGGCTATTATGCCCATGTTGTAATATTATAAAACTTATGTATTCGGGGATCATTTCTCAAATGATTGCCCACATGTTTAAAACTTTCATTTATATATGAAAGGTTTGGTCGTTATGAAATAAGAATGCAATATTTTATAAAAATGTATCATATAGAGGTCAAATACCTCGCTATTGAGATAAATGAATAACGTACCTCGTTTATAGTAATATGGACGGGTCGTTTCAGTTGGTATCAGAGCAGAGGTCTTAGCGAACCAGAAATTGCATTAGTGTGTCTGACCGGTATTTGTTAGGATGCATTAGTGAGTCTGGACTTTGACCGAACTTGTTTTTGAAAACTATTGCTTATCATTTTTGGTCGAAAATTGAATATTATAGCATGTAAATATTATGTGATATATTTCTAATGTGGTAGTTAATGTGTGATAGATGTCTACTTCTAGCACCAATCTCATTATCACAATCAGCGACTCCGAAGATGAATCTCCAGCAAAAGTACCAGTCATCAACTTATCTGATAACGACGATGACCCGAAGGAAATCATCTATATAACTGATGACGATGATGATTTGGAGTTGGACGCATTTTGGGAAGATTCACAAATCCCAGAGGAACCAAAGGAGGAACCTGAGGAGAACGAAGTAAAAGAAATTACAGAGGCAGAATTTAATAAGGAAAAGGAACTTGTGGTCCGTCCGCTAGAATTTCCTAATCCGGAGTATAATAAAAGATTTATTGCTAAAAGTGAACCTGACACTTCTATCCCTAGTCATCCTCCTGTTATTAACTCTATTGAGGCACCATCCCGACCAAGGTACAAACGTACCGCTAGAATGAGAACGATGTCAGTAGCTGAGACACAAAAACTCTTTGGTTTCCCAGATCCCGCAGATTTCCCAGATTTGTCCCAAAACAATAAGAAGTCTCGTCATTTTTAATCTGTCCCTGCAGCTACCATACTTCACGCCTTGTATAATAGTTATCGTGTGCTATATTTTATCTTACCTATATTTTATGTAAAATAGTGGTATTGTATTTTTTGTAAAATATTGTACCAGAAGTTTAAGCGTGAAGTACTAATGTATTAAGTTTTTCATGATAGAATATTATCTTGATTGTAGTAGTTAATTTGTGTACTAGCTATTAAGTATGAACTTTAACGGGTAGGTACTACCCGAACTGCAATTATAAAATGCCAATAAGAAGAAAAGAGGCTTTTATAAAAATTAGTTCATATTATTAGTATGCTACAAAGTACTATTATCTACTTATAATATTCTATATATGATTAATTTATATCATTTGGCTATTTTTGAAGGAAATGGCTCCAGTTAACAAACAGCACATGAACATGAGCGAGGAAGATTTCCGTAGTTTTCTTACTGCAAATGTAACTGCAGTATTGGATGCACTTAACAAAAACAACCATTCAGGGTCTAGCAGTGGAACTCATCATGGTACAAAAGAAAACCGTGTAGGATGTTCCTACAAAACTTTCATGAGTTGTAAACCCCATGAATTTGAAGGAACGGAAGGTCCAGTTGGACTAAAGCGTTGGATTGAAAAACTAGAAGCTGTTTTTGCTATAAGTAATTGTGCAGAAGGAGACCGTGTAAAATACGCTTCTCATACTTTCAAAAATAACGCTTTAACATGGTGGAATACCTACCTAACAAACGTGGGGGAGAATACTGCTTACGCCCTACCTTGGGCAGCATTTAAACACTTGCTGTGTGAGCATTATCGCCCCTGGAACGAGATGAATAAATTGAAAGCAGAGTTGAGGGAATGGCGCACCAAGGGTGATAACATCACTGCCTATGAGCAACGGTTCACAGAGCTAGCGTTAATGTGTCCTGGAGTATTTGAAGATGAAGAAGCAAAAGTTGAACAGTTTGTGAAAGGATTACCTGAGCTAATCCAAGAAAATGTAAGTGCATCTAATCCAACATTAATGTACGAAGCAAGCAAGATGGACCATAAGTTAATGGACCAAATCAAAGAAAGAAACAAGGAAAAGGCAGCTGCCGAGGCCAAAACAAATGACCACAAGAGGAAGAACGACAATCGTGATAGGAATCACAACTATCAACCTCACAACAAGAAGCAGGAAGTCTCGCAGGGTGTGAGTAACGAGAGGAACCAGAATACCTACCAGGGGAAACAACCCCAATGCCAGAAATGCAAGAGACACCACTTTGGGAATTGCACGGTGGTGTGTAAAAATTGCAACAAAGTAGGGCATCATATTCAAAATTGTAGGTTTCCTCTCACAGATGTTAATAAAGCCGCTCTTGAAGCTGTTGTTTGTTATGGGTGCGGGAAAAAGGGCCATTACAAGAACAAGTGCCCGAACCAAAAGAGTGAATATGGTACAGTCTGTGGAAGAGCATTTAATATAAATGCTAATGATGCACGAGAATACCCGGAGCTTGTTACGGGTACGTTTACTATCGATGAATTACCTGCCTATATTTTATTTAATACTGGTGCCGATAGAAGTTATGTAAGTAAAGAATTTTGCTCTAAACTAAATTGCCCCTTAGTTCCCCTGGAGGATAAATGTATTGTAGAATTAGCAAATGGTAAACTAGTTAAAGCTGATAAAATCTGTTGTAAACGTAAGCTTAAATTAACTAGTGAGACATTTGTAATTGATTTGATACCTGTTGAGTTGGGTAGTTTTGATGTAATTATTGGTATGGACTGGATGTCTAAGATGAGAGCGGAAATTGTTTGTTATAAAAAGGCGATTCGTTTTCCCTACGTGAACGGGAAACCATTGATGGTGTTCGGAGAAAAGGGTAATCATAAGCTAAACTTTATTAGCTGTTTGAAGGCCCAAAAGTGCATAAAGAAGGGATGCTATGCTATCTTAGCACATGTGAAGAAGATCGACACGAAGGAGAATAGCATTAGTGACATGCTTGTGGTAAGAGATTTTCCCGAAGTATTTCCGAAAGAATTACCGGGATTACCTCCGCATAGTTCTGTAGAATTTCGAATAGACCTAGTACCGGGAGCTGCACCGGTGGCTCGTGCTCCGTATAGACTCGCACCGTCTGAAATGAAAGAACTACAAAGTCAGTTGCGGGAATTGCTAGATCGTGAATTTATTCGACCGAGTACTTCACCATGGGGAGCTCCGATCCTGTTCGTTAAGAAGAAAGACGGATCCTTCCGAATGTGTATAGACTACCGCGAGTTAAATAAGCTAACTATCAAGAATCGGTACCCATTGCCGAGAATTGATGACTTGTTTGATCAGCTGCAAGGATCACGTGTTTACTCCAAAATTGACTTAAGATCGGGTTACCATCAGTTGCGAGTAAAAGAAGAAGATATTCCGAAGACCGCATTTAGAACATGCTACGGTCACTACAAATTTATGGTCATGCCGTTCGGGTTGACAAACGCACCCGCTGTATTCATGGACCTCATGAATCGAGTATGTAGTCCATATTTAGATATATTTGTTATCGTCTTTATTGATGACATTATTATTTACTCTAAGAATGAGCAAGAACACGAGCAACATTTAAGGTTGGTGCTGGAATTGTTAAGAAAAGAACAGTTATATGCCAAATTTTCTAAGTGCGCATTTTGGTTGAAGGAAGTATAATTCCTTGGTCACATCGTTAGCAGTCAAGGAATTCAAGTTGATCCCGCGAAGGTCGAAGCCATTGAAAAATGGGAAACCCCAAAGACTCCAACACAGATACGCCAATTTTTGGGCTTAGCTGGTTATTATAGAAGGTTTTATTCAAGATTTTTCCCGAATAGCCAAACCATTAACCGCGTTAACAAACAAAGGGAAGAAGTATGAATGGACCTCAGAGCAGGAAACTGCATTCCAGCTATTGAAAAAGAAACTAACTTCGGCGCCTATTTTATCATTACCTGAAGGAAACGAAGACTTCGTAATTTATTGTGACGCATCGCGACAAGGTTTTGGTTGTGTTCTCATGAAACGAATAAAGGTTATTGCTTACGCTTCTCGACAGTTGAAAACTCATGAATGGAATTATACGACACATGATTTGGAGTTAGGAGCGGTTGTTTTTGCATTGAAAATGTGGAGACACTACTTATATGGGGTCAAATGTACATTGTACACTGATCACAAAAGTCTTCAACACATATTCGATCAAAAACATTTGAATATGAGGCAACGACGGTGGGTTGAGCTATATTAACCATATCCTTGCTAACTTTTCCTATATCCTATATATATTTGGACATGTTATCATTAGTATAACAAAATATTATAATCTTGGTTGATTCCGAGATTGTATATATATAATAATCTTGGTACGTTCCATGACAATACGTCTACAATACGTTTTGATAAATCCTAAGTCAACATGTCTCTGGATTGATGCAAGACAATATGTACACAATACGCCGTGAGATAATTCTAAGATTATATATATATACCGATTATTGGACTGTTGGACTTTTCGGACTATTTTAGATTTTTCGGACTATTTTGGACTACTAACAATGGACTACTAACAAAGGACTACTAACAATGGACTACTAACATAAAATGTTAAAAATTATTATATAAGTATTCTATGAACTTGATATATTAATTTTGTTCACATGAATTATTATCTGAATCATTATTATTGTTATAGGTTCGTGAATCCAAGGACGTCGGCTGTATTTTAATAAGTTGGAAACTTGTTAAAACTACACTTTTACGACAGTAAGTATATAGTCCCATTTTTAACTCTATAAATATTTTGGGATGAGAATTCATGCAGCTTTTGTTTTTCGAAATAGACACAAGTACTTAAATATTTATTCTATGTTGAGTTGTACCTTTGTATATATCCCTAATAGTCTGGTAACTATTTGTTACATATGGTTAATATGTAAGCGCGAATCCTATTGATATGTAACATCCCAAATATTTAAGGTATTATTTTATGTAAATTTTTATTGCCAAGAAATTATATGGTAAAAGTCATTTTATGTTAATGGATGAAAGTTAAGTTTATTGGTTAAGTTAGGAAGGACTAAGGGTGAAAAGTTAAGATTAAGGACTTCCCTAACTAGAGTTGTGGTGGGGAGGGTAGAAAGTGTCAATAGGCCAAAGTTATTTTAATAAAAAGAATCAAAATGCTGGAATTTGTTATTAGTGCAAGAAAAATTACAGAAAACCTTCCTGGAGCCTTGAGAGTGTCGACTTTTGCAAGAGGGAAGAGGAGGATTCCTCAATTGTTGAAATTTAACCCATGCAAGCTTGAATTAGTGAAATCTAACACACCTTAATCACTCTAGCAAGCTTTAATCTTCCAATTTCACTCTCTTTGTGCACAATTAGGATTCTTAAACTCTAAAAGACAAGGTATGGATTTTGTGTCTAATTATTGCTTGCATTGTATGTTAATGATGAGATTATGCTTAAGAAAGTTGCTATTTGTTGAGTTGTGCACAATTGTTTGAGTTAGAATGGATTTGTTGATGATTTTGGAAGTAATTACATGTATGAACTTGCATTATAGATGTATGGCATGATTATGGTGAGAATGATGATGTTCTAGTTAGATTTCTAGTCATGCACACCAAGTGTTTGTTAAAATGTCTCAAAGAGATGATTATGTGTTCTAGCTAGAAATTGTGATGAAGGATGTTCATGTATGAACTATGGTTATTGTTGTAGGTTATAGAAATTGATAATTTGACAAGTTAATGGTGTTAGTAATGAAATTGAATTACTATGCACATTTGATGTTTAATGAAAGGATTAAAGGAAAAGTTGCATGATAAAGCTAAAAGTGATGAGTTAGTAATGTACATGATTAAAAGGTGATGTTTGATTGGTAACATGCTTGTTTTAGAAAAGATGAGTTCAAGGTTAGAAAGTATGTGTGTATGTATGTATGTTGTGATTAGGGGGTTAAGTGTATGAGTAAGTATAAATGATGTAATGATCCAAGAAAGTTATGATTTTGATTTAGTTATGTGATTAATGAGATTAGCTCATATATAGGTGCTAATCAAGAAAAAGAGGTCACAAGTGATCAAGGAAATCCATTTAAACAAGGTGAGTTTATAGGGGGTAATATGGGCGGGTCAAGAGTGGCTTAGTGTTCTCGGATTGCATCCGTGCAAGAGAGTAACGACTAAGTGCACTAGTTATGTAGCTTAGATAGAACTATTGGGTTAGCTCAATAGTTGTATCTATGGTTGATGTTTAGCTTAGGCAAGGTTATCACATTGCTAGTAATCTTGCCTATGGTTCGTGTTAGCTTAGACACTTTGGGTGTCTACGTATGAGATGATGATAGCTTAGGCATATTTAGTATGTCTATGGTTAGCTTAGACATGATTACTAGGTTCGGCCTAGTAAGTCATGTCTATGGTATGAATGATCGGATCCGAAAGTATGCAAGCAACCTAAGGGTTGAAGGATAAGTGTTTCGATTATGCCCAAATGATTTATGTTTATGTTTTATGTTTATTGCTTTCCTATAACTCACTAAGTGTAAAAGCTTACCCCCATGATGTTTTATGTTTTAGGTACTAAGGTTCATCGTGAAGGTAAGGAGCCCGTGTGAAGTGCTAGAGGAGCATTGGCATTAGCGTAAGTGGTATTGCAAGTCCCTTTTGTAATCACGCTCCATGGTTACCGCTTATCAAACGCCATGTATTTGAAGTGTCATGTTTGTCATTATTGAATTTGGGACCAAATGATGGTTTTGTTACATGAAAACACGTTTGATGTCTAAATGTTGTTATTAGATGGTATACGATGTTAGAAACTGATTTCAGATGTTTGGGTATGAATAATGTTGTTTTATATGTGTTTGAGAATGATGGAATGTGCAAAAGTTGGTTTATATACAATGTTGCAGGTCAGGCACCCGGAACAGGGTTATGTCGCGCCGCGGCAAAGGGGTCCGCGCCGCGGCAATGCACTGAAGTTCAAAACAGAACCAGGGTTAAGGAGTCTAAAATTTTATGTGTTGTGTCGCGCCGCGACAAGGCTTGCCGCGCCGCGGCATAAGCCTTGTCCGGCCAGTGACTTGAATATAAAAAAAAAAAAAAAATTTTTACTCGATTCAAGGCGTTAAAAGTTGGTATCAGAGCTGTGGTTTAAGGGACTTGGATAATCCACGATAGAGATTATCTAGGCTTAAACCATTGTTGTGAAAGGATAAGCGGTTTAGGACTTGCATAAGTGTTATAGTCGTATAGTTGTGCCATGCTCCATAGGGTAGAGTCATCGACTAGACCCGTAGTATAATGATTGGTTTATGAAAGGAGTTTGATACTCGTTAGCCATGATGTTATAGTGGACTTAATGTGTAATGAATGGTGTAATAACAACAGGCCATTGTTATTACTTCATTTTAGTACACATGAACGCCTACTATAGTTATGGTGAAACGAGTTAGGAATTCTTTCGAATGGTTTGATTTTGTTGAATAATGGTGTTACCGGTATTTGAACTAATGGGTTGATTGTGATTTTCAGTATGGCTATTGTATCACCAAACCGAGGTCAAGATGAGGATGATGAGTACGTCCGCACCCCATCCACGGAGTCTATAGAAGACTCTCACAACGAATCGGAAGAAGTTAACATGCCAAATGACATTTCGGGGCAAATAGGGCAAGCCTTGATACGTTATACTCCAACTTTGTTAGAGAAGATTAAGACGTTGATCAATGATCAATTAGATGAGAAGTTAAAGACTTTTGTTGCTAATAACCCTACCTTAAGAGGTGAAGGGGGAAGTGGAGTAAGGCAAGAAGAGGTAGAAGCCCCTAAGAGAAAGGATGACCGTTTTGAATATAAGAACTTCTCAAATTGCCATCCTCCCGAGTTTCATGGTAAGGTTGACCCTATTGTTAGTCAAAGATGGATTGATGAGATTGAAGAAACTTTCATGTTGTGTGAATGCCCCGAACATTTGAAGGTAATTTATGCGGCTCATCAAATGAAGGGTAGTGGTTACGAGTGGTGGAATTTCATAGTTAAATCTCATGGGCGAGACGTGGCTACAAGTTTCTCATGGGACAAGTTCCGTGAAATGTTTATGACTCAATTTGCTCCACCCGCCGAGGTTAGTAGGTTGAAATCCGAGTTTATGAATATAGAGCATGGAAGTAAGTCGGTGACCGAGTTTAATGCCGAGTTTAATGACAAGTCTCGTTTTTGTCCGGACTTTGTGTCAAGTCCCAAGTTGATGATGGATCATTATCATGAAAAGTTGAATCCCGAAATAAGTGAGTTTATCGATAAGAGTACTTATAAGACTTTAGCCGAGATGATGAATCGAGCACTTGTTAGAGAACACGAACTTAGGAAGAAGGCGGCGTTTAAGCGAAAGTTAGATCAAGACTCTAAGGCGATGCAAAATGTTAGTCCGAAAAAGGGTAAGTTTGGTTCCGAATCCCCGCACAAGACAAAAGGGGGTTTTGTGTCGGGTAAAAGCGGTGGGAAAGAAGCCAAGTTGTGTACTAGGTGTGGTAAGAATCATACGGGTGAATGTAAAGCGGGTACTACCGATTGTTACTCTTGCGGTAAGCCGGGACATAGGGCCGCCGAATGTCCTAAGAAAGGTAAGCAATGTTATTATTGTTTTGAGAAGGGTCATTTTCAAGCCGAATGTCCGGAATACAAGAAGGATTTGGCTAGTGGTAATGTTAAGAAGGAGGTTAAGACGGAACCGAAGACTAGTGATAGCCGACCAAGGGCCCGAGCTCATCAGATTACCGCACTCGAAGCGAAGGAGTCCCAAAATGTGGTGTCAGGTACCTTTATTGTAAACTCTTTACCTGCGCATGTTTTGTTTGATTCCGGTGCTACGCGGTCGTTTGTATCATATTCTTTTTGTAAGCATTTTAATATGACCCCAAGTATGTTAGAACACCCATTAGAGGTTGAAATAGCGGATAATAAGACTGTGATGGTGTATAGTATCATTAAGGGGTGTGAAATTATTTTGGATGATGAAAAGTTTGTCATTGATTTAATACCCATGCATATGGGGGAATTTCAAGTAATAGTGGGCATGGATTGGCTAGACGACAATGAAGGAATAATTTTGTGTCGTAAGAAAATTGTGTTAGTTCAATCACCTAGTGGGAATGTTATATGGATTTATGGGGAAAGAGCTAGGCGTGCTATTCCTATATGCACGTATGCTAAGGCTAAAAGGTTTTTGTCTCACGGGTGTTGTGCGTTTTTGGCACATGTTGTGGATAATTCGAAAAAGATTGTTGATTTAGATGATGTACCGATAGTTAACGAGTTTCCGGATGTGTTTCCAAGTGAATTGCCCGGTGTACCTCCCGAGCGTGAGGTAGAGTTTAGAATAGATTTGATACCCGGGGCCACGCCAATTGCCAAAGCTCCATATCGATTAGCCCCATCGGAAATGAGAGAAATGATGACTCAATTGCAAGATTTGATAGATAAAGGTTTTATACGTCCTAGTAGCTCACCTTGGGGAGCTCCGGTTTTATTTGTGAAAAAGAAGGATGGAACTATGAGAATGTGTATTGATTATCGAGAATTGAATAAAGTCACGATTAAGAATAAGTATCCGTTGCCAAGGATAGACGACTTGTTTGATCAATTACAAGGTGCAAGTTTCTTTTCAAAGATAGATTTAAGGTCGGGTTACCATCAATTGAAAGTGAGGGAAGAAGACGTCCCTAAAACGGCTTTTCGAACGAGGAGTGAAGAGGAACATGCGGTACATCTAAGACAAGTATTAGAGACTTTAAGAAGAGAAAGATTGTTTGCTAAGTTCTCTAAGTGTGAGTTTTGGCTTCGTGAAGTTCAATTTTTGGGTCATGTCATTAACAAGAAGGGTATTTGTGTTGATCCGGTTAAAATAGAGGCAATTATGAGATGGGAACCACCTACGAATCCTACCGAGGTTAGGAGTTTTCTAGGCTTAGCGGGGTATTATCGACGGTTTATACAAGATTTCTCAAGAATAGCCACCCCACTCACTAAGTTGACTCGGAAAAGTGTGCCATGGAAATGGGAAGAAAAGCAGGAACAAGCGTTTCAACTCCTTAAGGAGAAGCTTGTTCAAGCTCCTATATTGGTTTTACCGGAAGGAAATGAGAACATGACGGTTTATTGTGATGCTTCTAAGAAAGGCTTAGGGTGTGTATTGATGCAAAATGGGAAGGTCATAGCATACGCTTCCCGACAATTGAAGGAACACGAGAAACGTTATCCCACACATGATCTAGAATTGACGGCCGTAGTTTTTGCTTTAAAGATTTGGCGTCATTATCTTTATGGTGTTAAGTTTTCCATTTATACCGATCATAAGAACTTAAAGTATTTGTTTGATCAAAGGGATTTGAATGATAGGCAAAGGAGGGGTCTTGATTTAGTGAAAGATTATGATTGTGAGATCTTATATCACCCCGGAAAAGCGAACGTGGTGGCGGATGCTCTTAGTAGGAAGTCGAGTCATCAACCGATTAAGATAACAAGTTTGGCTATGGTAATAGCACCTCAAATATTTGATGATATTCGTGATGCACAAGGTGAAGCATTATCGCCCGAGAACGTGAGAAAGGAAAGGATCAAGGGGCAAGTTAATGATTTTATAGTGGATTCTCGTGGTTTAAGGCTTAGATATGGGAGAATTTGGGTACCTTTGCAAAGTGGTGTTAGAAGTGAGCTCCTTGACTTAGCTCACAAGTCTAAGTATTCGATTCACCCCGGAGCTACGAAGATGTATAGAGATTTAAGGAAAGACTATTGGTGACCGGGAATGAAAAGGGATATAGTTAAGTATGTGCACAAGTGTCTTACTTGTCTTCAAGTGAAGGCCGATCATCAAATGCCTTACGGTAAGATGCAACCTTTAGAGGTACCGGTTTGGAAATGGGAGCATATTACGATGGATTTGGTGACTAAGTTACCTAAGACCCCTAGACAACACGATGCGATTTGGGTTATTGTTGATAGATTGACTAAGAGTGCATTGTTTTTGGCAATAAGAGAAGCTTCGTCCTCGGAAGCAATGTCTAAGTTATATATGAAAGAAGTTGTTGCAAGGCATGGAGTGCCGGTTTCCATAGTTTCGGATCGAGACACTCGATTCACATCTCGATATTGGAGGAAATTTCAAGAGGAAATGGGTACTAAGTTACACATAAGTACCGCGTTTCACCCGCAAACGGATGGTCAAAGTGAAAGGACTATACAAACTCTTGAAGATATGTTAAGAGCATGTATCATCGATTTTGGTGGGAGTTGGGATACTCATTTACCTTTAGTTGAATTTTCATATAACAATAGTTATCACTCTACGATTGGAATGGCACCATATGAGATGTTGTATGGAAGGAGGTGTAGAACCCCGATTTGTTGGGGCGAGGTAGGTCAACGAGAATTGGGAAGCACGGAAATAGTGCAACAAACCACCGAGATGATTGATCAAATTCGTGAAAGAATGAAGGCGGCACAAGATCGACAAAAGTCATATGTTGATAAGAGGAGAAAGCCGATAGAATTTCAAGTAGGTGATAAAGTGATGCTAAAAGTTTCTCCATGGAAAGGCATTATCCGTTTTAGAAAGAGGGGAAAATTGGGTCCAAGGTTCGTGGGACCATTTGAGATAGTGGCGAAAGTTGGGAAGGTAGCCTACCGTTTGGCTTTACCCGATGAATTGAGTAATATACATGACACGTTTCACGTGTCGCAATTGAGAAAGTGTTTGGCGGATGATTCAACCTATGTTCCTTTGAATGAAATTGAGGTCGATAATAAGTTAAGATATGCGGAGAAGCCGATAAAGATTTTGGATCAAAAGGTTAAGCACTTGAGAAATAAATCGGTTATATTGTTGAAGGTATTATGGCAATTTAGAAAAGGTTCCGAATGTACATGGGAACCCGAAGAATGGCTCTTGAAGTATTATCCGTCGTTGCATCAAGAATGGTTCGCGAGGACGCGAACGATCCAAGAGGGGGAGAGTTGTAACATCCCAAATATTTAAGGTATTATTTTATGTAAATTTTTATTGCCAAGAAATTATATGGTAAAAGTCATTTTATGTTAATGGATGAAAGTTAAGTTTATTGGTTAAGTTAGGAAGGACTAAGGGTGAAAAGTTAAGATTAAGGACTTCCCTAACTAGAGTTGTGGTGGGGAGGGTAGAAAGTGTCAATAGGCCAAAGTTATTTTAATAAAAAGAATCAAAATGCTGGAATTTGTTATTAGTGCAAGAAAAATTACAGAAAACCTTCCTGGAGCCTTGAGAGTGTCGACTTTTGCAAGAGAGAAGAGGAGGATTCCTCAATTGTTGAAATTTAACCCATGCAAGCTTGAATTAGTGAAATCTAACACACCTTAATCACTCTAGCAAGCTTTAATCTTCCAATTTCACTCTCTTTGTGCACAATTAGGATTCTTAAACTCTAAAAGACAAGGTATGGATTTTGTGTCTAATTATTGCTTGCATTGTATGTTAATGATGAGATTATGCTTAAGAAAGTTGCTATTTGTTGAGTTGTGCACAATTGTTTGAGTTAGAATGGATTTGTTGATGATTTTGGAAGTAATTACATGTATGAACTTGCATTATAGATGTATGGCATGATTATGGTGAGAATGATGATGTTCTAGTTAGATTTCTAGTCATGCACACCAAGTGTTTGTTAAAATGTCTCAAAGAGATGATTATGTGTTCTAGCTAGAAATTGTGATGAAGGATGTTCATGTATGAACTATGGTTATTGTTGTAGGTTATAGAAATTGATAATTTGACAAGTTAATGGTGTTAGTAATGAAATTGAATTACTATGCACATTTGATGTTTAATGAAAGGATTAAAGGAAAAGTTGCATGATAAAGCTAAAAGTGATGAGTTAGTAATGTACATGATTAAAAGGTGATGTTTGATTGGTAACATGCTTGTTTTAGAAAAGATGAGTTCAAGGTTAGAAAGTATGTGTGTATGTATGTATGTTGTGATTAGGGGGTTAAGTGTATGAGTAAGTATAAATGATGTAATGATCCAAGAAAGTTATGATTTTGATTTAGTTATGTGATTAATGAGATTAGCTCATATATAGGTGCTAATCAAGAAAAAGAGGTCACAAGTGATCAAGGAAATCCATTTAAACAAGGTGAGTTTATAGGGGGTAATATGGGCGGGTCAAGAGTGGCTTAGTGTTCTCGGATTGCATCCGTGCAAGAGAGTAACGACTAAGTGCACTAGTTATGTAGCTTAGATAGAACTATTGGGTTAGCTCAATAGTTGTATCTATGGTTGATGTTTAGCTTAGGCAAGGTTATCACATTGCTAGTAATCTTGCCTATGGTTCGTGTTAGCTTAGACACTTTGGGTGTCTACGTATGAGATGATGATAGCTTAGGCATATTTAGTATGTCTATGGTTAGCTTAGACATGATTACTAGGTTCGGCCTAGTAAGTCATGTCTATGGTATGAATGATCGGATCCGAAAGTATGCAAGCAACCTAAGGGTTGAAGGATAAGTGTTTCGATTATGCCCAAATGATTTATGTTTATGTTTTATGTTTATTGCTTTCCTATAACTCACTAAGTGTAAAAGCTTACCCCCATGATGTTTTATGTTTTAGGTACTAAGGTTCATCGTGAAGGTAAGGAGCCCGTGTGAAGTGCTAGAGGAGCATTGGCATTAGCGTAAGTGGTATTGCAAGTCCCTTTTGTAATCACGCTCCATGGTTACCGCTTATCAAACGCCATGTATTTGAAGTGTCATGTTTGTCATTATTGAATTTGGGACCAAATGATGGTTTTGTTACATGAAAACACGTTTGATGTCTAAATGTTGTTATTAGATGGTATACGATGTTAGAAACTGATTTCAGATGTTTGGGTATGAATAATGTTGTTTTATATGTGTTTGAGAATGATGGAATGTGCAAAAGTTGGTTTATATACAATGTTGCAGGTCAGGCACCCGGAACAGGGTTATGTCGCGCCGCGGCAAAGGGGTCCGCGCCGCGGCAATGCACTGAAGTTCAAAACAGAACCAGGGTTAAGGAGTCTAAAATTTTATGTGTTGTGTCGCGCCGCGACAAGGCTTGCCGCGCCGCGGCATAAGCCTTGTCCGGCCAGTGACTTGAATATAAAAAAAAAAAAAAAAAATTACTCGATTCAAGGCGTTAAATGATAGATCTATCGGGTTTGACAACCCCACTCGGGCTAGTTAGCACTAGTTCATAACCGGTGTTTAGTACTTCATTTTACTACACTTGGTACGGTGTAGAGATAACTTTGAAAAGGGAATATGCACGAAAAACATCTGTTAAGTATAGTTACTGGGCGCTCAACAACATATAGAATATCTTTGCAGAAACGTTTATAACATGAAATCTTGTGGTCTATTATTATATCTTATGCTGGCTTTAAAACCTATATCTCACCAACCTTTGTGTTGATAGTTTGAGCATGTTTATTCTCAGGTCTTTAAAAGTCTTCCGCTGATCGCTTGCGTATGGTGTTACATGGCGTCGTTCATGCTTGTGTTTAAAGAAAGTTGCATTCTAATAAACATTATCTTTGTCATGTAATATATTTGGCTATTATGCCCATGTTGTAATATTATAAAACTTATGTATTCGGGGATCATTTCTCAAATGATTGCCCACATGTTTAAAACTTTCATTTATATATGAAAGGTTTGGTCGTTATGAAATAAGAATGCAATATTTTATAAAAATGTATCATATAGAGGTCAAATACCTCGCTATTGAGATCAATGAATAACGTACCTCGTTTATAGTAATATGGATGGGTCGTTTCACAAACGGTAACCTCCACCAACATCTCTCAGATCAACCTTTACATTTAAAACGGATTTCGTCTCTTGGAATTGATGTTGAGAAGAATTCAATGTCGAGTCATCCCTCTAATAACAATAGTCCATTGGTTGACCTAAAGAGTCAAAATTAGATATGGAACCATTATCACAAGGTTGATCAATAGGGGAGAAATCATTCATGTAACTATCATCATAACCACCGTCTCGATAACAACCATCTTAAGCAGCACAATAATCATCCGACTCACCATTAGCTTGCCACGAATCCATACACCCATTATCATGATTACCCATGTGACCATCATTCACATACCCAAAACCAGAATCATCGTTCGTGCCCAATTGTTGACCATCATTCATTACACTTGACCATAAGAAGTCATACAAAGATTCTTTCCCGACCATGGTATACCTGTAACCTAGCTGCAATCACAACACAACCAAACCAGCGCGTAAAACCAAACAAAATAAAATAACAAAAAAATAACTTTCGCAGAAACGAATTCCACGAAAGGATCGAACAACTAAGAGTTATTAAAATCTTAAAACACACAGCTCCCCGGCAGCGGCGTCAAAAATTTGATGTGCTTGAGACACACCTAATCTTATTGTAATATGATTACGAATTCGTCCACAGGGAGCAGTGTTTAAGATTTGAAGACTAATAATTATTCTGAAGATTTAGTTGTAAAAATGGGGGTTTTGATTTAAAACTAATTAAAGCAAAGAAAACAAATACGAATTCAATAAGATAAAGGGGTATTCACTTATATTCAATTTTCTAGGATCCGGATTGCTTTTATTAAGAACAATGTAATCAAATCCATAAGTATAACTGTCGTTAACCTAGTTCATTAATCAATTAGTAAGGTAAGCTGGTGTCCCGCACTTAGTTACTAATTATATCATGAAAGTGTCGGTTTTTCACGCTGGTTTCCCGCACGCTTCTGAAGAACACAATTAACCAATTTATAACTACTCAAGATGGTGATTCGGTTGAAGGGTAAATCGGTGTCCCTCTTTAGGCTTCATAATTACCTACTCAATTGATGGGTTAATTACTAGTCTAATTGCACTGGTTTTCCGCATGCAATCCAACTAATCTTAATTATCTTTCAATAACCTAGACAAGTTAATTAATCTAGTAACTCTTGTTACATCAATCAACAGACAAGTAATTAATGGGATCAATCAATGGGAGTAATTAAGAATCATGGATCACGAGCAATTATTAATACACACAAAAGACTAAGCAATCTATCAGCTAGGTTCAATCATCTAAATGAATACTAGGGATTTAGTTACTCATAATAATATGGATTGAACAAAAACACAAATTAATAAAGCACAAATAATTAATCATTAGCATAGACACAAATAATTAGAATAAAGTAGCAACAATATATGTGTTCATGAACCAAACCAAAATATATGAATAAAACTTTAAAATATAAAAATAAGCACTACCCTTCTGTCCTTTAGTTCCTCTTGCTTGTCGAATAAAAACTCCATAAGGCTGGTTTTAACCCAGCGTCACTTTTATCCGTCAAATTACGTGAAATCCCATGTGTCACCTCTTTGACGCCCCTAACGCGGCGTCAAAATTTGACGGAATGGGGTGTCAGTCACAAATCTGACGGAATGAAAAAGTTGTGTCAAATTTTGATGAGCCAATCAGATTTCTCCACTTATTTTTATATATTATTAATTAATATATTTGATACCCAACTACCAATAATATTTTACCACATCACCACCACAATATTTAACACTCAAATTTAACATTCTCCTTTAAAAACTCTTGACCTTGCTAAAAAAGTACATCACTTGACGTCAGGAATACTCTAAAGATGAGTCCACCTTACTTGTTGTACACCAACAACAATAATTAATTGGAATTGTTTACCTCTTCTTTTCTTTGAATGTGTCGACCAACAACATACAAGGGTGGGATCTGTGCCTTTTTTTTAAGAGAAAATAAATAATAAACCTAAAATCTAAAATCTAAAATCTAATTCTATTTTTTTTTTTCGCCCCCCTTCTTTTCCAACGTACACGGATATATATCTTATCTTACTACTATACATAAAGAAGTTTTTGCCAACTTCAACTCCAACACCTACACGTGTCATCCTTTCATTGGTTAAACAGCAACCCAGGTAGAGTGACACATTTGTTCCAGTTTTTCCTATTCAAATCCATGTTAGAACTCTTTCAGCGACACTCACCACTAACTTTTGGCCATGTGCCATACCCATAAATTAGGAGTCCGGGTTAGGAAAAACCCGACCGATTCATCCCCTTCTTTTAAAAATTCCCCACTCTCCTGTCTTCTTGAGTCAACCAATTAGCATAAATGAATTGTTTGTTTTTATCTCATTTGCATATTTAAGTCGGCCGTTGCCACGTTTTTACTCCGAATTGACATCCACCTGTTATACAGGTGCATACACTTTCTATTTATGCTGCCACGTGGTATGTTTCTCAACTTTCATTCTTATCGTGAATTTTAAATTGATTTATATATATATATTCATCTTTAAATTTTACTCCACACTTCTCAGGTATTTTTTTAATCTTTATACTCTAATCTCATTTATGTTTTTCTATTTTTTCACTGTTATCATCACACTTTTCAGTTAAGTTTTTTGCTCTGGATCTATTTATATCAATTTTTTAGATTTGACTACATAGTTTTCATGGATTTTTTTTTTCTGTATTATCTAATCTTTATATTTATATTTCAGAGTTCGTCAACACACTTTCCAGGTTTGTTTTGTCTGTTGCAATATATGATCACCGATCGGACGTTTATTTGATTCAACCCAAAATAACATACCAGTAATTGTTTTTTCTGATGTGTTTAGTGGAGAAGAGACTCGTGGATTAGATATCACTTATGAGCAAGATTAAAGTGATAAATTGGTGAACAATAAGTATCATTTTCAAAGGCGTTTAGTATGAAAACATCAGCTGTCAATTGCAAAGTTAGAATAAGTTATAATCAAAGCAGATGTTGTGTAAGTTGAATGAGCAGTAAGTACCTAACATCTGTCAAGTGAATAGAAACAAATCTGACGAAGACATGAAGATTGAATTGAATAAATAGAGTACATATTGAGCACTTCATTATATTTATATGTGTCGCCTTCAAGATGTACTTCCTGTATTTCACTTTTGTTTTCATACAGACACATGATGACAAGAGTTTGACTACATGTGTGTAGTTTCAAGTATTAAAAGTTAACTGGTTGTGATGTTTAGGAGTCACGTGCTATTGACAACTCAAACTATTTTTCTAACAATAATAAGATTATATGCAACACTGGAATATATTATATCACCAATCATCAATCAAAGTTGTAAACAAATTGAAAGCTCACACAGTCAAAGACGATTTGTTTTACACGTATACAAACCCATATAAAACCATGTTAGCTGATTATTTAAGTCTTAAAACTTTTATGTGAAGCAGGTCCACTTGAAACTAATAACTTGACAGCTGATTTGTAGCACATCTTTACGTAACTTATAACATAACAAGCTGTAGATGTTTGTGTAATTATAATGGTACTATATGCATGGTTTACTATATCACCCTATTCTATGTAACTTATGTAAGCTCATCATAAGTTTATGTTGCAAGGTGGTGATATGTTATGAATGGTATATATTCTATATATTTAAAATGGATGATAATAGTATTCATGCATGTGTTTCTGGCCGCTAACATATTAGCCTGATCACGCGTATAAAACCTTAAAACATGGACATAAGATTTTTTTGGTTGTGCATTAACATAAGATTTTGTGGGTTGTGCATATCCGCTAACATATCTGTGATTACACGTATAAAACCTTAAAACACTGACATAAGATTTTGTTGGTTGTGGATTAACATAAGATTTTCTGGGTTGTGCATTATGCACAGCCAAAAACCAGCTAGTATTGTTATATGATATCCTCTTGGTCCCCTATGTCAGCTAAATAAAGTGTAGGGCTCAAGTAAAATTTACAAATCCATTGTCAATTATTAACCTCAACCATCGGCCCAATTTAAATATAAGTCACCCTTTTTTTTTCCTTTACTGCTAAAAAGATCCGGTCCAAAATAAATTCGACAATCACCTTACTTTCATTGAATGATATTCGGCCCAATATCTTAATACTCCATGCGAGATGTAATAACCAAACGTGAATAATAGTACCGAACCGTATTGCCTTTAGCCTCGTGTTTTTAACAACAATCTCACATTTAGCAAACACGAAGTCTCGATCCACGAAAAATATTCGAACAACAAATAATCCTTTATCTTTTTAACTTTATGTTTAAGCCTCATCCATTATCTCCCAATTTGTTCTTCAACTCGCTCAAATCACCACATCAACAATTTCACCAAATGTGAACCCACAACTCTTCGAATCCACACGAAGTCATAATGATAAGAATAGATATCGCGATTAAAAATATATATAATTGGAGCAATATCAGAAACATATTAAGCTTTGTCGGAAAGGAAAAGAAAAAGAATCTTTTTTTTTAAAAGAAATTGATGTTCGTCGAGTTTAGACTGGAATGAAATGAAAAGAAGAGAAAAAAGGGAAAGTAAAAGGGAAGAAGAAAGAGGATGAATGATTTTAACGAAATTTTTCATTCAATTCTTTTTACCAATCGGAAGGATGTCATTTTTCCTTTCTTTCACTTCTCAACATTTCATTTCCTTTCTTTCGTCACGAATAGAACTTTATATTTTCATCTTTTAAAATAAGTAGCTACTTTCATGTTTCATCGAGTTAAAAGGTTCCAATCCTCCAATTGATGTATACGAGCATCGGGTGTTGCAAGTCGAATTTAACGTCTTTCACCAACGACGTTGAAATCGACGCGTCGATCGACACCGCGTCAGTGTCGAATTCTAATGTCCTCTTCCTAAAGTCGCTCCCTCTATGAGTTTGATTTTTTTTATTATTATTACTAGCTTAAGACCCGCAAGATTTGCGGGTTTCATCAATAAAAATTATAAATATAATATATTTGTGAGCACGTCAATTAAATCGACAAAAGTTGTGTATAAGAAACAAATCAAGTCAAAGGAGGACGTTGAACAAAATTATAGATATAAATTAATTAGGTGTAGACTGAATTATATCGCTAAGCACATTACACCCTTCAACGATATGAACATGCAGATATTTTGGTTAAGTGTTTAAAAGGATCATTTCAATTCAGCCCATTACACCCTATATTTCAAGTAGTTCGTGTATCAGGTCATCCCTTTACTTAAAAGGGTTCAAAAAAGACTCAAAAGTGAAAAAAAAACATGCCCAAATCAACCATTTATATCTCATATATCTTTAAGTTGTTGACCAAACATGTATATTTTATAACATTGACAACGTAAACTAATCATAAACGGAAATGTATCATAATTTTTACCCCGAGTTTTACAAACTGGGCTAACTAAAATTTAACCACAAGTTTTAACTTAAAAAAGAAACATCAAATTTAAGTATAATGTTTTTTTACCTAAACAATCATTAATAAAATGTTCTTTAAACGTAACAATCCAATATAATATGTTCGACTTGTATTGTTGCAAAGTATGCTCTCCTACTTCTTTCTAGTCAAAGAAAGCAAATTCACGAGGTTTTTTTAAGGAGAATCTTTTTATATTAAAGTAGAAATAACATGAAATAAGAATGATATTCATAATAATAATGATATTCAATTGTGACAGTGTTAGAACACAAAAATCCAAATTGAAATAGACATCTGCAAAACAAAATAACTATACATCATACATACTAAAGTAGAAGCGTGGCTTTTATATAAGGGGATGATTCTCACACACACTTTTTTGATCCTCACACACCTATTTTAACCTTTCTCTTCTAATAATACTCAATTGATGTGTGAGGATCAAAAAAGTGTGTGTGAGAATCATCCCCTTTTATATAAGGGTTGATTATTATATAATATTTTATGAGTAGGTGACATGGTGAGCTTGAAATAACATGAAATACTAATCATATTAAAATTTGACACTGTTGTAGTGGAGCAATATATTTTAAAACTATACATATCTTCTATTTAATTACATAGTACTATAGTAGTATGGTGAATGTATTCAGAATGGTTTGTTTTGTAGTATCACTAACGATTTTTTGTGTGTTCAACCAAGAGACCCACACAGACCAAATGCATGCCTTCACTCTCATTCATCCATGACCAGCTTGCAGAGATGCGTCTTCTGCAAACTGTCCACTCTAGGCACTGGCTTCAATTAATTGAAGGATGCTCAAAGCAACTCAACCCCTCCAGATGTTGTGAAGAAACGTCCTGAATAACAAATGACAAAACATGTGTAAGAGGACATGTATTAAATAAACACCATGTAAGAGATTTTGAAGATAATAATTTTGCACATTTACATATCAGGTCAAATGGGTTAGAAAACCACTCAATAAGATTTTATTCCAATAAACCTCCTTACTCATCTGAGTTGATCAATTAAATACTAAACATCTTATTGGTTGAATAAATATAAACTATTCATAAATATATCAAATGAAATGGACAACCATGTTTTGAATCGTTAATCAACCTAGCCGACCCGACATGACCCGAGCAACACATCCATTTTGCTACATCTAATACAAACCTCTTTTTGCCTCTAAAAGCAAAAGTACTTGACCACTTGTGCTAAAAACCAAATAGAACATAGGTATGTCCACACTCAAACATAGTGTATTACTTAACAAATACCGGTTAACCATAGTCTATAGTCTATCTATATGATACAATAATTGGATACCGTTTAGTATAAAGTTGTTTGAATAAAGGAAGCTCTTTCACACCGACTTCTGAGTCAAGTCCACTAACAATATATATATATATATATATATATATATATATATATATATATATATATATATATATATATATATATATATATAGGTGAGGATCCATGGAGAACCAAAGGTAGTAGAGAACCCATGGAACTCGTGCAGATTGAGTCAATCTGCTGCAGATTGACATTTTTTTTTGTGCAGATTGAGTCAATCTGCGTTTTTTTTTTGCAGTTTTTTTTTTTTTTTTTTTGCAGATCGACTTTTTTTTCTGTGCAGATTGACATTTTTTTTGCAGTTTTTTTTTTTTTTTTTTGCAGATTGACTTTTTTTTCTGTGCAGATTGACTGTTTTTTTTTTGCAGATTTTTTTTTTTTGGGTGCAGATTGACTTTTTTTTTCCATAGATTGAAGCTCAATCTCCACATAGATTGAAGTTCAATCTATGAGTTCTATGGATTCTCTACATACTCTAGTTCTCTAGGGATCCTTTCACTATATATATATATATATATATATATATATATATATATATATATATATATATATATATATATATATATATATAGAAAAGTCAAAATTTAGTATATAACGTAAGCATATACTTTTTTCATAAAACCCCAAAGGAACAAACAACTCACAAGTGTATTTGAAGAATCTTCATCAGACAGCGAGCTTTGAGAGATGGCACAAAATGCATCATTTCCACCTGCTAAAATTAAAGCTAATTATACACAACTATATACATATTATTTTACTTTGACATAACAATAGTTACATAAACTTCAAAAGCATACCGTGTGATAAGCAGACGAATGATCAACAATCTCAATGAATCCATAACGAACCACACTTTAAGAACCATATAATAAGGTCAGGCTTAAAATCAAAGGAAGTGAAACGAAATAGCAGTCCGTGACCACTTTTACGACAACGAAACAAAATAAAGCACAATGACTAAAGACGATGACGAAATAAATCATTTGTTCTTACACTAACATCAGTAATATTATATGTTTCACTCGCTTGCTTATGTTTATCTAAAGTATCCTTCACCAGTTATATACAATATGTTATCTTGTCTTTTGGCATAAGACCATTCCCAACCATGACGCCGTCATGGGCACTTCCTCAGCGCCACATCAGCTTTCTCTCTCCTCCTTTCTCACCACTTCCTCCCATAACACTCACATAACACACCACTACCAACCATGACATACTCCCTCCTCATCACATACCCCACAAAATTAATTAAATAAAAGAATATACAAGTTTCTACTCCTAGAGTACAAGTAAAAAGAATGTACAAGATTCTCTCTCCGTCCTCATTTGTGCTTGTGCATGAAAAATTGCAGGGCGAAACATTGAGGGCATGGTGAGGACACATGAGGAAATGGGGAATGCCAACGGTGCCCTCGAGGGCAAGGTGAGGACACACCTCGAGGGCGTACCATTGGGAATGGTCTAAGTAACTTTCATAAGAAGCATTTTTTATATCCAGAAAAGCACACGAAGGTTATAACCAGTTTCATTAAACAATATGTGCAGTAAAAATCAGGTAATGTTTAACAGATTATAAAATATAGGAACATTATACATATATATTATATTATATATACTATATAATATAACGACAAACTCATCACATCAAATAGTTCCAATTCTCAATCGATACACAGATCTTGACGATTACATGGTCTCAGTTCACTCGGGTCATCTTCTCAAAAGTATACAAACCCCTAACCCTGAGTAACATTAAACCGGGTAGATGGTAATACACTATCACAAGACTATTTTTCAAGCTAAAAATCATAAAAAGGACATATGTTATAGACCCGCAAATTTACGGGTTTACGCCCTAAATTTATATCAAGACAATCTTCAACGTAATATCACCAATGTATATGTCAGTATGTTCCAAACAAAATCAACAGTCAAAAAGTTGAAATGTGTGAAAATAGTCCACAATTACCACCTCGGTTAACCATAACAAAGATCAAATCTTTGACGTTTAAAAACTTACCCATGCCATAAGCCTCGTTCCCTATACAATAAATGTATCATATGCAGTATCTTTTCCGGTTAAAAGCTCAAGTAAAATGACACCATAACTGTATACGTCCCTTTCGTTGTTGCCCTTAGCATGTCAAAATACTCTGAATACACAAGTATTTCATCGAATAAAAAGAGTATCTTCTCATTTACTTCCATGAATCAAGAAATAAGTACGATGTTAAGAAACAGATGACTTACAAAATGAAACTAAGAAAGAAAAGAGGTGTAGTATGTTTGAAAGAGCTCCACTCCAATATACACTTTGTACCATTGTAAGAAAGGAGGCTTATTTGCTCCAGCCTGCAACGATAAATCACTTAAATATATGCTGAAAGCTTTCATCTTCTTCTTCTATAATACTAAAAAAGAAAATTAAATATTCCGTTAATCAAGGTAGATGGGGAGATTAGAAGCAAGGTAGATGATCCAATGGCTTACGTTATAAATTAAAAACATTCATTAGCTAAAACTTTTATGAAAACAGAAGGTAAGTTATATCAAGAGTTAGCTTATTAATTAAATCAATTGAGTGAAAAAAAGAAGAAGATCGTGAGCTACTTTTGAAAACTTTAACCCGAATCTTGATTTCCTACAACTTTAGCTCATTCTCTAGAAAGAGTTACAAATCGGTCCCTTTTTTAGCCTATGGGTTACCATTATCGGACCGGGTAATCTGGTTGGCAGTGATAAAGAAAGTTATAATTTATGCAAAGATATTTGAAGTAGTAACCTTTATGTGTAACCAACTTGAGCAATGAGTGTCTTTAGCCGTGATATATGAGAATGGGAAACCATGATTACCTAATCAGTAAGAGCAAAACTACCTTCATGATGACCATTTGTTCAGACATCTCGGCCACATTTCTTCTTAATAACGGACTGCGCAGACAATATTGAATGAAATGTAATTCGGTAGTCATATACTAAAATAGAGAGTATATAATAGCAGGTCGGGCCAATAAAGTGGTTAACATTGGTGTATGTATTTGCCTTTAGAAAGATAATAAATAATAAAATAGGGTTACCATTAAAAAAAAAAAAACCCTATTTTTGAATATGAAATTGAAAAGAACCCCTTTTTTCTTGAAAAGAAACCCAAATACATCATCAGTGTACTAAAAGAAACCGATTATGTAAAGACACAACTTGATCCTTACACTCGTCCAGATTTGTGTGAGAAAGAACTTCGGAATGCTTCACTAGTGTATCTGGAGACCTAAATAGTCATATTTCAGGGAAATCTAACACTTGTAGTTAAAGTTCAGTATTTTGAAAGAAAAAAAAAAATCCATCAACAAACCAACATGTGTAATAAAAAAAATAAAAATAAGATTAGCAATACCAACCAATAGCCCCATACCTTGCTCCTCCGAGTGGCTCTGTTTGCAGCATTTTCAAGACAAATCTGAGATAAAAGTATACTATTATCCGAGTGGCTATGTTTAAACAACTTTGGTGGTTTGATCTAACCCATTGGTAGGTTTTAACAATATAGACACAACTATCCGAGTGGCTATGTTTAAACATCTAATTTTTTTTCAATGATCATAGCGCTTTTGCACTTTTTGCTAAATCACACAAAAATAGAACAACGACAAGGGGTATGAATTTGACCATGGTTAGAACTAAGTAGAAGG
The DNA here is from genome assembly GCF_046630445.1 of Rutidosis leptorrhynchoides. Lineage (NCBI taxonomy): Eukaryota > Viridiplantae > Streptophyta > Magnoliopsida > Asterales > Asteraceae > Rutidosis > Rutidosis leptorrhynchoides. The sequence continues at coordinate 19,198,314 of NC_092335.1, read as the reverse complement.
TCAATTTCCTAAAAGTTTACCGGATTACTAACGATTTCCTTAGATGAAGTTAGTTCCTACAACATAGAGAAACATATCACAACATATTTAAAATGAATCTCATGGAAAAAATTACAACAAATCAACAAACTATTTCAAGAAAACAAACCACTAGTATTTGAAAGTTTGACTGAGAACAAATTATCCTTTTTCACCACTGCCGGAACCACCAAATTGACCAGTCACTGGTTGATGCCAGAATCGACCAGATCTGACTAGTTGTTGCCGGAATTGGCAATCTCATACCGGTCTCATCTTCATATCTGTCCGGACATCCACCGAAAAACCGTTATCTTACAGCAACGTACACTCTTGATAGATCTTCTCAATCGCCGTCGTTATCCAGTTCGCCGTCGTAGAGATCGATTACGTCGATTGCTGAATCGAAAATGAAAAAGGTGTTAGGGCTGTGTTCTAATTTTCTGTTTATACTATCCGTATGTATTAATATTTATTTATATTTATATTGTTTGTGTTTTACTTTAGGATGAAAACCAAAAGTGGTTGCTCGGGAACCAAAAAAATAGAGGATAAGTGTTTTGTTAATTCAATACTAGAGATTTATATGATGACTTTTTTGGTGATAAGCAAAAAGGATTTGGTAAATCTCGTATTGGATACTTCAAATTTCAGCTTATAAAGAGACAACTTGTGGATTACTTCAAAAAAACAACAATAGATTATAATTCATGTTTGATGGGTTGAATTCAATGTTTGGGGGTTTTTAAAATTAGAGTTCTTATATTTTTTGGCAATGAAGATGATGTTAGGGTTCTTAGAAGGAAATGGTAGGATGAAATAAGATTTAACGAAAAAATTTAACAGATGTTAAGTCGAGGGACCAATCACGAACTTTTTTTACATATTAACTGAATACCTGGTGTACAGGTTACATAATGCATACAATAGAACAATTTAGAAAGTTAAATGCATACAATAGGAGATCTGAAAGTTGAATACATACAATAGGAATTTGGTGAAAGTTCAATGAATTTTTAAATAATTTTCCCAAAAAGAAACATGCAAATTAGAGAGTGAGTGTTTGCCCTAATTTATTTTCAAATGGCGTGAAATGCTATGTAATTTTTTGGCCGCTAATTTTCTTGATAAGGGTAATATGGGAAGGTTTGTGATTAACAATACTTATAAGGTTATGGTTAGATCTAAGGGTTATTAAACAAGGGCAATAGATGTCATTTTTTTCATCTAATAGTCCAGATTCAAAGTTAATGATTAAATGTATCTCAATTTCTCTTTTCATTTAATGTATAGATATAGATATAGATATAGATATAGATATAAATATAGATATAGATTTTTCTATAAAATTATCTGATTGGTTGATATGGCTGAAACGAACGGTTTTATTTATGCGGTGTCGTTAGGCCGCAAGGCGTCAGAGTCAACCACCAACAAGGGGGTAATGGTTTTAAATTTATATTTAGCGGAGCCTAAATCGTACTACTCCTTATTATGAGTAAGGGAAGTATGACCTAGGGTCGTATTTTTGAGATATCAGTAGAATCGAACCTATATTTAAAGCTTAAGATAATTCTAAGGTGCAGGAGTAGTGGCTTGTTACCTAATTTTGGGTTTTCTAGTTTATAAGATAAAATAAAGTAAACGCGATAAAATTTGTAATTCAGATAAGGTTAAAACAAGTGCATGCTATGATTTCGTCAGTTGTTTTGCCGAGATTATGTAATGTTGGCTCGTGAATAGGCAGTGACCTTGTATTCATTACACTAGTCCTAAACGCCCTGTCATAAGACATGTCACTGGGTAATGCGATAGACTTGAAAATTCTGAATAGACAGCAACGTCCCTTACCCCCGACGCCCGTGCAGTCTGACTACAGGCATACACATTCAGACGACTCATCCAATTGAGCGACTCGGTTGGGTGACGTATTAACATTCCACAATGGTCTAAACTTTCTTAAGCATAATAGGATACAGGGTTTTCCATATCCGAGAGACGTGATGTGCTTTGATGCTTTCGTTAATGATTGGGTTTAAAAGATAGTTAGGCCCTTAAAAAGAGTTCAACCATAAAGAACACCATGGCCAAGTCAAGGTTGACTTCCATGAACACGTTCGGTTATCCTAACGGTCCAATTCTTTATGTGTTTAAACAAACAGTTCCTTAATTAACCAAAAATCCCTCAAGCGGGGTGTAATGCTTGAGACCGCATTATGGTGAAGTGTACTAATCAGCACTGACCGGGTTCCATGGCCTTACTTAGCAGAGGTACAGCTTAAAACAACCGTTGTGCTTCAGCGTGCACGTACGAAGTTTATATGCTTAGTGACTACACTAGCATGGTCTAAGACCGACAATGTACTAGGGGTCTAGTTAGATGTTTCACTACGAAAGAATCCTCAGTCGAAATCCAAGGCTCGGTGGATTTACTACAACCGGTGTGCCTCAGTCAAACTTACGTTGTATCCGATAGACTTCTCTTACCAAGGGGTGACACAGATAGTGTACTCTGAATCGGGGTTCGCGACTTCCCAATAACAGAGCCAATAACTACGTTCTATTAGTTGGAAAAGCGATTCAAAGCATAATCGAAAAGCATCTCGACAACACACGCAAGCCATAATATTATTTCGGCATTATAACTGACTACATCATAACATACACTAAATATAACTACTCGCTAATCATGGCAACAATATCACACGGCATAATAATGGAAGACATTATATAAAGACAAAGGATAGAAGTACCAGTAGATTAAACGAGTTCCGAATACAAAAGTGACAACTTCAAACTCCAGACCGCTCCTAATACAATCTTCGGCGTTCTTCTCCGGGTACTAGGTTTCCCGCACGGAGTCGAAGACCTTGAAAGTATGACTAATATTGTAAAAAGAGAGAGAAAGAAGTAAATTGAAGTGTGTGTTGAAATGGATGACAAAAACTCTTTAAATAAGCTTGAATTTTGCCTGCAAACGGCTGGCAGGCCGTTTGGTAAGCCGTTTGCAGGGGCCGTTTGCCAGGCTTGCCCGTTTGCTATGCCCGTTTGATCTGGCAGTGTGGCAGGCCGTTTGCCATACTGGCAAGCCGTTTGGCTTGCTGATTTGCTAGATCGTAACTTGATTTCTTGTCTTTCACCGTTTTCGCTCTAGAATCTTCATTTTAGCTCCGATTTTCTTGATTCTTTTTGCACCGTCTTCGTAATCACTTGTTCTTCAATTTTAACCGACGTAGCGGGTATTTTGGCGATAAAGTTTAGAACTTTATTGTTTTTGGGCCTTAATACCGAGGTGAAAACGCGACTTTTTAGCCGATATCAAATATCCCACACTTGCACTTTGCTTGTCCTCAAGCAAACTTCTTATTTTTACTTTAAGAAATCTTTTCGGAGTTTTTTTCTAATAGCCTAAGCGGTTTGCTTTTTATTATAAGAGCTAAAGATAAGGTGAGACATCTATGTTAGGGTTGAAACTATCTCTGCAAACATGCGAGGAGGTTACATGACTTAGGCTAGCTTTCATGGGTCACTTAAATCACTCAAGTGTTTAGGGTTCCCTATAGATCTAAGAAATGAATTCACTCATAGTCAGTCATGTTGCACTCATCGTCATAGGCTTGATAAAGACTCAAATCCTTGCTACTAATGTGAAAACGGTAGTAACCATAGCTTCTAGGTCATTTGTCAATGATGGAAATGAATTTTTTTAGAGTGGTGGTGAAGTTGTTTTAAGGGAGGTGAAAAAAAAAGGTGTGACGACCCGGAAATTTCCGACCAAATTTAAACTTAATCTTTAAATGAATTAATGTTTCCGACACGATAAGCAAAGTCTGTTAAGTTGAAATTCAAAAATTTGGAACTGTGTTCATGTAACCTTCGACTTTTCCGGACGATTCACGAACCACTATTTGTAAATAAGATATGTATATAAATATATGTATATATTTGAGATTGGTATTTACATGATTAAATGTTTCCAACATGTTAAGCAATCAAACTTGTTAAGACTTGATTAATTGAAACGGATTTTACATAAACGTTTGACCACCCAGTTTGTCCGACGATTCACGAACGTTAAATCTTGTAAAAACGACATGATGATATATATATACATGGACATATATATATATATATATATATATATATATATATATATATATATATATATATATATATATATATATATATATATATATTTAACATGGTATTATGGTAAGTAAGTATCTCATTAAGTATATTAACAATGGGTTATATACATAAAATGAGACTACTAAATTAAGGAATTTGAAACAAGATATATATGTAACGGTTATCGACGTAATAACATCTTAATTAAAATAAATACATATGTATTGTATTAAGATATATTAATACATTATGTTTAACATGATATAATGATAATTAAGTATATCATTAAGTGTATTAATAATGAACTATATACATAAAACGAGACTACTAACTTAAGGGTTTCGAAACAATATATACATGTAACGATTAACGACGAAATAAGGACTTAATTAAAATGTATATATATGTATTATATTAATATGTATTAATACACTTTTGAAAGACTTAAGAACATATATCAAAATACTTATACTTAACAAAAATGCTTACAATTACATTCTCGTTCATTTTCATCAACAATTTTACTCGTATGCACCTGTATTCGTACTCGTACAATACACAGCTTTTAGATGTATATACTATTGGTCTATACACTCAATCATCAGCTCCTTAGCAGCCCATGTGAGTCATTAAACATGTGGGAACCATCATTTGGCAACTAGCATGAATGATTACACAAAATTACAAAAATATTATAAATCATTCATGAATTATTTACATGAAAACAAAATTACACATCCTTTATATCTAATCCATATACCAACGACCAAAAACACCTACAAATACTTTTTTTCTTCAATTTTCTTCATCTAATTGATCTCTCTCAAGTTCCATCTTCAAGTTCTAAGTGTTCTTCATAAATTCTACAAGTTCTAATTTCATAAAATCAAGAATACTTCCAAGTTTACTAGCTCACTTCCAATCTTGTAAAGTGATCATCCAACCTCAAGAAATCCTTGTTGTTTACAGTAAGATATCATTCTAAATCAAGGTAATACTCATATACAAACTTTGATTCAATTCCTATAACTATAACTATCTTAATTCGAGTGATAATTTTACTTGAACTTGTTTTCGTGTCATGATTCTACTTCAAGAACTTTCAAGCCATCCAAGATCCTTCAAAGCTCAAGTTTATTTCTCATCATTTCCAGTAGGTTTACCTACTATACTTGAGGTATAAATGATGTTCATAGCATCGTTCGATTCATAATTATATAATCATCTTATTTGAAGAAAATAACTTGTAATCACTAGAACATAGTTTAGTTAATTCTAAACTTGTTCGCAAACAAAGTTAATCCTTCTAACTTGACTTTTAAAAATAACTTAACACATGTTTTATATCTATATGATATGCTAATTTAATGAGTTAAAACTTGGAAACACGAAGAACACCGTAAAACTGGATATACGCCGTCATAGTAAAACCGGGGGATGTTTCGGGTTGGATAATTAAAAAAAAAAAAACTATCTTAGACTTTGATTTAAAGATTTGTATTTTGGAAAAATAATATTTCATATAAACATGATAACATATCCAAAAATTATGGTTAAACTCAAAGTAGAAGTATGTTTTTTTTTCAAAATGGTCATCAAGATGTCGTTCTTTCGACGGAAATGACTACCTCTTTCAAATATGGACTTGTAACCTGTAAATCCGATATATACCACTACTTTTTCAGTTTAGTTCTAAATACTACAGTTCGTTACAAAACCATAGCAATTTGAATCACTCAAAACCGATTTATAACGAAGAAGATATGGGCAAAACAAGATTGGTTAGAAATCACCAAAATAGCTACGGGATTATTTTGCAAAAATCTATACTAACCATGTCCTAGCTAACTTTTCTTGTATTATACATGTATTTATACATATTTCCTTGTACTATACTAGTCTTGGTTAATCGTAAGACACATGTACACAATACGTCGAGATAACTTCAAAGACAACAGTTTGTACAGTGGGTCGTGATTAAACCTTAGACAATATATATACAATACGTCAGATAAATCGTAAGACACATATACACAATATGTCGAGATAACTTCAAAGACAATAGTTGTACAATGGGTTGTGATTGAGTCTTAGACAATATATTTACAATACGCCAGATAAATCGTAAGACACATGTACACAATACGTCGAGATAACTTCAAAGATAATAGTTGTACCATGGGTTGTGATTGAGTCTTAGACATTATATTTACAATACGTCTTGATTATTCTAGGGTGATGTATTGAACTATATATATGGACTACTAACGTTGGACTGCTAACATTGGACTACTAACGTTGGACTACTAACGTTGGACTGCTAACTTGACAACTTAAATCATCAACACGTAAATAAAAATATGATTTGAATATATTTATCATACTTTGATATATATGTATATATTTGTTATAGGTTCGTGAATCGATCCGTGGCTAAGTCTGATTTTTGACGAATTGAAAATTTGTGAAAGTGAGTTTCATTACTCCCTTTTTATATATTTTTGGGCTGAGAATACATGTGCTGTTTTTATAACTGTTTTACAAAATGGACACAAGTACTAAACTATATTCTATGGTTGGATTACGAATACCGAATATCGCCCCTTTTTAGCTTGGTAGCCTAAGAATTAGGGAAATGGCCCCTAATTGACGCGAATCCTAAAGATAGATCTATGAACCTTGACACGTCCCATTCGGGTTACGAATGCTTTAGTACTTCGATTGATATATACTGATTGCGATGGCCGGTATATAGCATGCAGATTGCGAAATGCCTGTATGCGGGGGATATTCTATATGCATCCTGTTAGTTCGGTTACCAAGTGTTCACCATATGAATGATTTTATCTTTATGCAGATTGCGAAATGCCTGTATAATGATTATGGAAATGAAAATGAAAAATGAAAATCTTGTGGTCTATTAAATTGTTAGAAATGAATATTTATGATAAACTAATGAACTCACCGACCTTTTGGCTGACACTTTTAAGCATGTTTATTCTCAGGTATGAAAGAAATCTTCCGCTGTGCATTTGCCCAATTTAAAGATATTACTTGGAGTCATTCATGGCATATTTCAAAAGACGTTGCATTCGAGTCGTTGAGTTCAACAAGATTATATTAAAGTAAATGACAGATTAAGTCATTTATAGTCTGATTATATTGTGAAATGGTATGCATATTTGTCAACTATCGTTGTAATTAAAGTTGTCTTTTAAAAACGAATGCAATGTTTGTAAAACGTATCATATAGAGGTCAATACCTCGCAATTGGACCAAATGTTATTGTATTCGTCCATATGGATTTGGACGGGCCACTACAGTTGGTATCAGAGCGTTGGTCTTAGCGAACCAGGTCTTGCATTAGTGTGTCTAACTGATAAGTTGTTATGATGCATTAATGAGTCTGGACTTCGACCGTGTCTGCATGTCAAAAGTTTTGCTTATCATATCTTGTCGAGAATTACCTGCTTAACATTCTTAGTTTAGACACGTCTTACTGCATTGATTGCATGATTAGTCTATAGACAAAATTCATATCTTAGCGTATCTGCTACTGTAAAATTTATCTGACAGCTTCCGAAAATTCCTCCGTAATTTGCGGAATCCTTTGTACTCTATATAGGTATTCTATGCAAATAGAATATCATCCGATATCCGAAAATCATTTCATACCGAAAATCCTTTATCTAACCGTGTAAGATGAATCCTACAACTAGTTCGAGTTCCTCAGAATCTGACAGCTATTCCGATATGGATTTCTACCTGAGCTCCAAAAGCAGTGTAACTGGAATGGATTAACCAATCAGCCATCACCAATTCTGGATGAATTGGGGATGGGTTCGTAGTCGACTTAATCAGTGGAGACAAGAAGAAGGAGATCCCTTCCATCCACCAAATTTCCCTCTTGGCGAAGAACCTGAAGCACTTACCGGCCAACCTGTCCGAAACACCATCTTCACCCTCATTTCCAGAATAGCTCGCAACAATTACGTCATATCTACTATTCTAAACCTTATTCATCCGCTCATTCCGACCGCCCATCATCCCGGAGTAATAGAAGAAGTCAACGAACTTCGCGATCGAGTAATCAATGTGGAGAATATGGTGCACAACTTACAAGCACCAGCACCACCACCGGCATCACCAGTACCCCCATCAACAGCACCTGTATCACCAGCAGTCTCACCATCATCAGCAACACCAACAGTACCACAAGCTCCACAAGTTCCATAACCACCGCAGATATCAACACATCAATCACCAATAAGAATATTATACTATCGAGTTATGAAATATTAACTCATTATTTCCAAAGAGTTTATATATATATATTAATTTTGAAACCATATTATATCATTTCATACTAAGCTGTTACGTGTGAATTTTGAAGGGTAAATACTACTCGATTAATTCACATTACTAAAATGCCATGATATACATCCTTCTTTAACAACCAAAATCTCTGCATCAGCTCAAAGAATTCTGTCCCCTAATAAACCAAGTGTATTATTCAATTAGGTTTGATTTTACACTTTCATTTCAGATGTACCTGAAACCTTCTAGAAAATATCATTCGTACCTTGCGAAATTCACAAGAATTCCACGAACACCAACATCTTCCACCGAGAAATATTTAAGTTCACAATTAATATGTTACACTGTACACTCTTCAATTATTCGATATTCATTATCTATATTCACTACTTTCACAACGATATATATTCTTCCATAGAAATCAGAACACCCATTTTCATTCATATTCAATTACATATTATGATTTTGACATATCAGAATCCAAGTCAAGATATAACAGATAGCATCACTCTTAGATCCTTACATCTTTTAAAACCATACTTTGAATTCAAAACTGTGCTAGAACATCACTCTTATTCATAAAACTCATAAATATATTCATTCAAAATCCTGAATGATTTCATCTTGAACATCATATGTATATTGACGATTACAACCTGCGTTCATACCCTTTATGATTCTTGAAAATACCCCAACTACTGATCAATTGAGAAGATGAACCAACCACACATTATCGACAGAAAGAAAGAGTTATACTTATAGTCATACACCTGGAAAGCTCTCTAAACCTAAGTAAGACTTTAACACGTATCCGTGATAAATCCTTCGGCATTATTATTACTGAAAATAACTTTGCAATTCCTTTTCAAGTATCCAGTTTTGTCACACCTTCAGCAAGACAACTTCAACGTTTCATTTGGAGAAACCTTAATTAAACCTTGATATATACGATTGCCATTCTATCGTTGTTACCGGGGAACCTTTTATGTTCCACCATATTAGCAGTAAACGTACCAGCGACTCCGTTACTTTGCAACTTAAATCCCTCTGAAATATCACTATCATTATTCATTGAAATCCATCATATACTCATCAATGTCTTGTAACGATAACTGTCATACCACATACCGGGAAGCATCAATCATTATTTCGAATTTCGCAACGTTTCTACGTCAACTGTTATATACCTGCATATGACGTCTATCTCCTGGACTTACGTACTCCAATTCTGGAATTCTGAAAAGCACCCTAACCTATGAATTAGTTCTTTGAGTTTTGAAAATGCTGAAGAAGCAGCAAAAACTGTAAACGACCTTAACAGTCAAAAGTTTGACGATAAAGAATAGAGTGTTGGAAACGCTCAACAGAAAATTGATACTAGAAAGCGGATTAAGCAAAACTACGAAGGAGACGGTGAACAAATCATAAGGACTAAACTTGTACATAAAGAATCCAGATGATTCTATATCCGATGAAATCTTTAGCGAATATCTTGCTCCTTACTTATTCTATATACTTGCAGAAGAATTTTCCTCATCAACCTCCGATCTTAGAAATTCCAAAAATATCATCATAAATATCCTCGATATTTCTGAGGATATTTTCATAAATATTCTTGTCCGAAATTACTTATCTCTTCGTGCTATCTGTGTTACATCTTAAAGGAAACTGTTTTAGTTTCTAAATTTCTATAAACTTCGAGTTTAGATTATGAATGTTTTTGAAGTAGTGTTGGGAATCGAAGCATGAGTTAGTATAATATAATGACGCATGATCAACATGGTTATATTACAGTAAGTCATGCTGAGTTTCTAATGGAACATGATGATTCACAGATTATATCGTCATCATGTGCCATGTTACACGATTCTTTCATTCTATTTAACCTCTAAAAATATCAAGAACATATTTTCTTGATAGTTCTATCTTTTTCGTGATACCGGTAATTTACCAAATTAAATCGTGCTATTATAATTCCTTTCTGCTTAAAACATTAGTTATGTTCATTCGAAATTTCGAACCTACAAAATCGAGACGTCTTAATCGCTTTACTTAAAGTTGAGAAGAGAAAACAAAAGCATGGAGCTCCAAAATATAAAGGAAATTATAAAGCCCGATAATAAATCAGAAATTACAAACCGTGTATATCAATGCGTATAGCAATATAAAGACACGGGAGAATGATAAATACAATAATCCCTAGAGCATAATAGAAATAAACAGATTCCTCCGAAGGGAGCTAGAAAAGAAGGATAATGGTGACGAACGTCAATATTAGGTCAAGAACCAGAACTGGATTGAGCATTTTTCACAATCTTTTAGATGTTTGAATTGATGAAGAAAGTAGGGATGGTGATAATAATGAGTCGGAAGAGGTCAATTTATAGTGGATATAACAGACAGAGCAACCGAAGAAGATTACCGCATTTAATTAAAGAGGATCCTAATTTCCTTAAATTCTGAAAAATCAAATCTTTTATAGATTTCGAAGATTTTCTTTACATTCCTTGAAATCCGAAAATCAACTGTGACTACGTTAAAAATTAAGACGAAACTTTATTTCCTCAATTCCATCTTTTACGATAGCTTCATTCATACTCTTCGCGTAATTGAATTGTTCTATCCATATTTTCGCAAAGATGGAAAAAAAAAACACTATATTTATTGAACTCGTGCTATTCATAAACGGAACTCGACTCATTCAAGGTATTCAAAATACTCCATTAATCTATTTCCTTGATAATGATTATATGAACGATCGAATTCATGATAAGAATTCAAGTTATAGTTCTTGATACAAGAATAATCTTACTTCCATTATCAAACTTTTCTTAACCAAATTTCGGGACGAAATTTCTTTAACGGGTAGGTACTGTGACGACCCGGAAATTTCCGACCAAATTTAAACTTAATCTTTAAATGAATTAATGTTTCCGACACGATAATCAAAGTCTGTTAAGTTGAAATTCAAAAATTTGGAACTGTGTTCATGTAACCTTCGACTTTTTCGGACGATTCACGAACCACTATTTGTAAATAAGATATGTATATAAATATATGTATATATTTGAGATTGGTATTTACATGATTAAATATTTCCAACATGTTAAGCAATCAAACTTGTTAAGACTTGATTAATTGAAACGGATTTTACATAAACGTTTGACCACCCAGTTCGTCCGACGATTCACGAACGTTAAATCTTGTAAAAATGACATGATATATATATATATATATATATATATATATATATATATATATATATATATATATATATATATATATATATATATATATATATATATTTAACATGGTATTATGGTAAGTAAGTATCTCATTAGGTATATTAACAATGGGTTATATACATAAAATGAGACTACTAAATTAAGGAATTTGAAACAAGATATATATGTAACGGTTATCGACGTAATAACGACTTAATTAAAATGTATATATATGTATTATATTAATATGTATTAATACACTTTTGAAAGACTTAAGAACATATATCAAAATACTTATACTTAACAAAAATGCTTACAATTACATTCTCGTTCATTTTCATCAACAATTTTACTCGTATGCACCCGTATTCGTACTCGTACAATACACAGCTTCAAGATGTACATACTATTGGTATATACACTCAATCATCAGCTCCTTAGCGGCCCATGTGAGTCATTAAACATGTGGGAACCATCATTTGGCAACTAGCATGAATGATTACACAAAATTACAAAAATATTATAAATCATTCATGAATTATTTACATGAAAACAAAATTCTTTATATCTAATCCATATACCAACGACCAAAAATACCTACAAATACTTTCATTCTTCAATTTTCTTCATCTAATTGATCTCTCTCAAGTTCCATCTTCAAGTTCTAAGTGTTCTTCTTAAATTCTACAAGTTCTAATTTCATAAAATCAAGAATATTTCCAAGTTTACTAGCTCACTTCCAATCTTGTAAAGTGATCATCCAACCTCAAGAAATCCTTGTTGTTTACAGTAAGATATCATTCTAAATCAAGGTAATACTCATATACAAACTTTGATTCAATTCCTATAACTATAACTAACTTAATTCGAGTGATAATCTTACTTGAACTTGTTTTCGTGTCATGATTCTACTTCAAGAACTTTCAAGCCATCCAAGATCCTTCAAAGCTCAAGTTTATTTCTCATCATTTCTAGTAGGTTTACCTACTATACTTGAGGTAGAAATAATGTTCATAACATCGTTCGATTCATACTTATATAATCATCTTATTTGAAGAAAATAACTTGTAATCACTAGAACATAGTTTAGTTAATTCTAAACTTGTTCGCAAACAAAGTTAATCCTTCTAACTTGACTTTTAAAAATAACTTAACACATGTTTTATATCTATATGATATGCTAATTTAATGAGTTAAAACTTGGAAACACGAAGAACACCGTAAAACTGGATATACGCCGTCATAGTAAAACCGGGGGATGTTTCGGGTTGGATAATTAAAAAAAAAACTATCTTAGACTTTGATTTAAAGATTTGTATTTTGGGAAAATAATATTTCATATAAACATGATAACATATCCAAAAATTATGGTTAAAATCAAAGTAGAAGTATGTTTTTTTTTCAAAATGGTCATCAAGATGTCGTTCTTTCGACGAAAATGACTACCTCTTTCAAATATGGACTTGTAACCTGTAAATCCGACTATAAACCACTTCTTTTTCAGTTTAGTTCTAAATACTACAGTTCGTTACGAAACCATAGCAATTTGAATCACTCAAAACCGATTTATAACGAAGAAGATATGGGCAAAACAAGATTGGTTAGAAATCACCAAAATAGCTACGGGATTATTTTGCAAAAATCTATACTAACCATGTCCTAGCTAACTTTTCTTGTATTATACATGTATTTATACATATTTCCTTGTACTATACTAGTCTTGGTTAATCGTAAGACACATGTACACAATACGTCGAGATAACTTCAAAGACAACAGTTTGTACATTGGGTCGTGATTAAACCTTAGACAATATATATACAATACGTCAGATAAATCGTAAGACACATGTACACAATACGTCGAGATAACTTCAAAGACAATAGTTGTACAATGGGTTGTGATTGAGTCTTAGACAATATATTTACAATACGTCAGATATATCGTAAGACACATGTACACAATACGTCGAGATAACTTCAAAGACAATATTTGTACCATGGGTTGTGATTGAGTCTTAGACATTATATTTACAATACGTCTTGATTATTCCAGTGTGATGTATTTAACTATATATATGGACTACTAACGTTGGACTGCTAACATTAAACTACTAAAGTTGGACTACTAACGTTGGACTGCTAACTTGACAACTTAAATCATCAACACGTAAATAAAAATATGATTTGAATATATTTATCATACTTTGATATATATGTATATATTTGTTATAGGTTCGTGAATCGATCCGTGGCTAAGTCTGATTTTCGACGAATTGAAAATTTGTGAAAGTGAGTTTCATTACTCCCTTTTTATATATTTTTGGGCTGAGAATACATGCGCTGTTTTTATAACTGTTTTACAAAATGGACACAAGTACTAAACTATATTCTATGGTTGGATTACGAATACCGAATATCGCCCCCTTTTTAGCTTGGTAGCCTAAGAATTAGGGAAATGGCCCCTAATTGACGCGAATCCTAAAGATAGATCTATGGACCTTGACACGTCCCATTCGGGTTACGAATGCTTTAGTACTTCGATTGATATATACTGATTGCGACGGCCGGTATATAGCATGCAGATTGCGAAATGCCTGTACGCGGGGGATATTCTATATGCATCCTGTTAGTTCGGTTATCAAGTGTTCACCATATGAATGATTTTATCTTTATGCAGATTGCGAAATGCCTGTATAATGATTATGGAAATGAAAATGAAAAATGAAAATCTTGTGGTCTATTAAATTGTTAGAAATGAATATTTATGATAAACTAATGAACTCACCAACCTTTTAGTTGACACTTTTAAGCTTGTTTATTCTCAGGTATGAAAGAAATCTTCCGCTGTGTATTTGCCCAATTTAAAGATATTACTTGGAGTCATTCATGGCATATTTCAAAAGACGTTGCATTCGAGTCGTTGAGTTCAACAAGATTATATTAAAGTAAATGACAGATTAAATCATTTATAGTCTGATTATATTGTGAAATGGTATGCATATTTGTCAACTATCGTTGTAATGAAAGTTATCTTTTAAAAACAAATGCAATGTTTGTAAAACGTATCATATAGAGGTCAATACCTCGCAATGGGACCAAATGTTATTGTATTCGTCCATATGGATTTGGACGGGCCACTACAAAAGGGTAATATTATCTCTTAAGACTTTTATTCGGAATTTCGGAAAATATAAGATAGATAGGAGTGCTGATATTTTTGAGAAGCACTTTCGAACTTTTATCCTTTGGAGTGATAAGCATTTGTGGTCAAGTTCTTCTTTGGCGTTTCTCTTTATAAGTTCTGCTCCTTTTTTCAGAACTTTGAATTTTTTTTTTTTTTTTTGAGATTTTATCTCGAGAAACTTTTTGCCGGTAAACTTTTTCAAGACCTTTGTCATGATACTTGAGAGGTTTATAACATCGGGTTTTTGGGAGGAATCTCATTTTCTGGATGTTCGAGTGATAGTAAAGATGATGTGGATAGGGTGGTGTGGTAGAAGTAGTGAAGGTGTGAAAGGCTTATTTTGACAAATGGCTAGCTCTTCTGATTATAACCGAATCACATTTCATTACTTGGAAATGCAGATCTAGAGCAAGTTCTGATTCTGAGCACAGACATCGGCACTCTCAACGGAAAACAGCGAAGCATTCAAGATGAATGTTGGTCTTAATTGGGTGCCTCACCATAATCAATTTAGGTCGATAATGCCTAGTCATGCAATGCTCTATTAGAGATTTGGTTCGTCCCAACAAGATTTTTTCCTTACTTAAGCCTTAATTTTATTTACAAACGTTTTAGGTTTTCAAAAATACTTTTTCGAAAAGGATTTCTCTTGTTAAAAATTTTGAAATTTGGCTTAAGAACTTGGAATCTTCATAATGGGTTATTTTAATATAGCATAAAAAGTTTATACCAACATCCCACACTTAGACGAACATTGTCCTCAATGTTCCCAGTGTATCCCTGATAATTCTAAAAATGAACACATATTTCATAGCATTATCCTTCCAGAAAGACAAGCTTTTAGTTGCAATTGTTCTATTTTCAAGTGATAATTGTTTAATTAATAAAATAAGAAGACAGAAGACTGAAACGGCGATTTGAAGATGCAAATGACCAGAATGCTCAAACGTACAAGTTACAATCCAAGTGGTTCAATTTATTGATGAATAACGTCTAAATATTGATAATAGTACAAGTCACGGAACGTAAAGTACAAGATATCTAAGCATACGAAAAGACGTTCAAAAATCCGGAATCGGGACATAATCCGAGTAACAACGTACAACTCAACGGAGCTAAAATTACAAGTCAACTATGCACAAGAATATAATATAATATATATAATTATATAAAATTATATATATTATATTATATATATTAAAATATGTCGGCAGCTCATGTTTTGAAATCATTTTGAGCTGGACAGACTGGCCATGCGATCGCATGGCCATGAAGAGTAAATCCCATGCGATCGCATGGCCCCAAAAGTCTGGCCAAGTCTATAAATTGACACGAATTCTGGCTCGAATGGTACACCATATTATTCTTTCTCTCTTATTCTCTCAATATATATTTATATAATTTTAATTTTAATTTAAGTTTAATAATAATTGAGTTATTGTAACGAATATTTTACGATTTTTTAAGTCGAAACTCTGTCCGTGTAACACTACGCGATTTATAATCATTGTAAGTTACGTTCAACCTTTTTAAATTAATGTCTCGTAACTAAGTTATTATTATGTTAATTTGAGCCGAAGTAATCGTGATGCTGGACTAAATATTAAAGATGGGGTTATTGAACTTTGGACCATAATTAGGGTTTGGACAAAAGACCGACACTTGTGGACACAGGACTATTGATTATTAATGGACTTTATATTTGTTTAACTGAATGACAGTTCATTAATTTAATATAGAGATTTACAATTTGACGTATTTATAAATAACCACATACGCCTTATTGGATATGATGGGCGGGATATTTATAAATACTAATAATTGTTCATTTGACTGGATACGGGTATGAATTAATAATCAATAGACTCATTAAAACGGGGGTGGATTATATACAGTGACAACTGGTATAATTGATAGCATAGTATTAAGACCTTGGACTACATACAGTCGATATCCTGGTGTAGTTATTAACAAAGTATTAAGACCTTGTTACAGTTTGGATTCCTAATTAGTTGGAATATTTGACTTCGGGTATAAGGGTAATTTGACGAGGACACTCGCACTTTATAATTATGACTGATGGACTATTATGAACAAAAATCAGATAGACATATCAAATAGTCCAGGACAAAGGACAATTAACCCAGGGTAACAAATTAAAATAAGAACGTCAAACGTCATGATTACGGAAGTTTAAATAAGCATAATTCTTGTATTCTATCGCAATTTTATTTATTATCGCACTTTTAATATTCGCAATTTTAATTATCGTCATTTAAATATTGTTATTTATTTTACGCACTTTAATTATTGTCATTTATCTTTACGCTTGACTTAAAAATTGACAAACCGATCGTTAAATGGTAAAACCCCCCTTTTATAATAATAATAATACTACTTATATATATATATATATATATATATATATATATATATATATATATATATATATATATATATATATAACTGTACAAAAATATATAGTACGTTTTCAATCTGTATCCCTGTGGAACGAACCGGACTTACTAAAAACTACACTACTCTACAATTAGGTACACTACCTATAAGTGTTGTAGAAAGGTTTAGGTATATCCATTCTATAAATTAATAAATAACTTGTGTAAATTGTATCGTATTTAATAGTATTTTGTTTCAAAATTAATATCTATTTCGTACCCCTTCGCTTTGACAACAAGTATTTTTGGCGTCGCTGCCGGGGAACAACACTAACCGAAAGCGGAACGCTATACTATTTTTGTAAAAATATAATTATATATAAATTTTAAATATAATATATATATATATATATATATATATATATATATATAAGTGTTTAAAAATATATATATTTATTTTTTTAGATTTTTGTTTATAAAATAAAAAAAATACTTTTATTTTTAAGATTTTAAAATATAAGTTTATTATATTTTATATAAATATTTTCTATAATTTAAAATCAGAAAATTAAAATCAAAATAAAAAAAAATATAGAATGGGGCCGAAGCCTATCGAAGCCTAAATTCATTTCTGGAATCCCGGGCCATGCGATCGCATGACCCAAAAGACCAAAACTCATGCGATCGCATGAGCTGGTCTGACAGCTGAACCTAGTACGCATTAATTGTAAAATTAGGGTTTATAATTAATATTAATAAATTTAATTAGGGTTAGTTTAATTAATTAGTTTATATTTTTAGTTTTAATATTTATTTTGTATTTTTAAGTTTAATTATTATTATTAAATATATAGAATAATATTTTTATAAACTAATAATATAAAAATAATATTTTTTATATAAAATTTTATTTTTATCAATTTTCTTTTATATCTTTTATTATTTTGTATCTTTTTATTCGTTGAGCTCGTAATTTTAGTTTTAGTTTCATTATTCGCCTTAGTTTAATTTTTAGTTTTTAAGTTTTGCTGTAATTTTCCTTAAGATCTTTTTCTTAGAACTAGATTTTAAAAGCCTTAGAATTTTACGACATCGCTTTTCGCTTTTAGTATTTTATAAATTTTAGTGCATTATAAGTAATTGTCGATTTCCTTTTTAGAATTGCATTTTTAGTTCCTTTAGATTTAAGACTTTAGTCGCAACTTTTAATTTTTAAGTTTTTAGACGCTAATCTTTAAACGTAAAATTTTAGTTTCTAAGTTTTAGATTGTTTTTCGACGTTTATTTTTCGACTTTTTGTTTTTCGACGCGCTTTTTCTTTTTCATTTTTACGCTCTAGTTTTTAGGACATAGATTTTTATTTCAAAATTTCGACAAAAAATTATTTTAAGCAATTAAATCAATAAACCCCAATTTTCTGGTTCGTAGTAATAGTTGGATTTGTTAGTGGCGAGTTGTGGATTTCCGATTTAAAGGGTCCTGGCTACCTGCTGCATCTTTTGGCTATTCGAAACATGGGCAAAATCAGAAAAGTCTATTAATTTGATAACTTATATAATTTTTGTATTTATAACTAATAGGATATTCAGTGAATGCACCGAGCGAAACATTCACCACCTTTCATACATTCACCACCTGTAACTCGATCAAGACATCTAGCCAATATTGTCGCCGTGGATTTTTCTTTAGAATCATCCTCTAGTCGAACAAGTACTCCAATTCAAATCTTCGATAATCCATTTTTTGAACCCGACTTCACAATTGAGGACCCGGAGGATATTCAAGGACAATTCAGAGATCCTGAACCACTAATCATTCCTCTTGAACCACAAATTATTCAAACGGAGGTTATCGAGGAAGAAACCGTTAAATCAGAATCTTCTAGTGATTCGGATTCAACTATTCAAGATATGGCAGATCCAGAACCTCAAAGTATGGAAGACCGAATGAAAGCCACACGTACGGGCCAAGGTCATGCCATTAATCAGCCAGAAGTTAGACCGCCAGATTTTGAAATCAAAGGACAAATCCTACACATGGTCACTAATCAATGCCAATTCGGTGGTATAGCAAAAGAAGATTCAAACGAACATCTTCGAACTTTTAATAGGATTTGTACTCTATTTAAAATCCGAGAAATTGAGGATGAAACGATCTATCTTATGTTGTTTCCTTGGACTTTACATGGGGAAGCCAAAAGATTGGTTAGAATCATTACCCGAAGAAGCGATTGATACATGGGTTGTTTTAGTTGAGAAATTTCTTCAAAGATTCTTTCCGGCATCTAAAACCGTGAGACTTCAAGGAGAAATTGCCACATTCTCACAAAAGCCAAATGAAACGTTATTTGAGGCGTGGACAAGATTTGAAAAGATGTTGAGAGGATGTCCTCAACACGGTTTAGATACTTTTCAAATAGTTCAAATATTTTATAAAGGCGTCGACGTCGCTACAAGAAAAGACATCGACACAGCCGCTGGTGGTTCCATTATGAAGAAAACCGCTACCGAAACTCACAAGATTATTGATAATACAGCCTCCCACTCACATGAGTGGCACCAAGAAAAAGATATCTTACATTCATCCAAAGCGGCTAGAGCCGATTCTAGCCATGGCTTTGATTCCATTTCTGCAAAGCTAGATTCTTTCAAGAGACAAATGGAAAAGATGACTAAAGATATTCACGCAATACGAATCAGTTGTGAGCAGTGTGGAGGACCACATTTAACAAAAGATTGTCTCAGTGTTGAACAAACATTGAAACAAAGAGAAAATGTTTCATACATAAACTAAAGGCAGGTAAATAATTATCAAAATAATTATCAACCGCCAAGGCCAAACTACAATCGAAACATTCCTTACAACCAAAATGCCCAACACAACAACCAACAAGGTCCTAGCAATCAACAAGTATCCAACAAGACTTACAATCAGCAAAGACCTGGTTACATTAATAAACCACCACAAACCGATAAGAAAAAGACAAATTTAGAAGATATGGTATTAAAGCTAGTTGAATCTCAAACGCAGTTTGTTACATCTCAGAAACAAACTAATGAACAAAATGCTCAAGCATTTAGAAATCAACAAGCTTCAATCCAAAATCTGGAACAAGAAGTAAGTAACCTAGCAAGGTTAATTGGTGAAAGAAAATCGGGGAGTCTACCTAGTGATACAAATGCTAACCCCCGAAATGAAACAGCTAAAGCCATTACCACGAGAAGTGGTATAACACTTAAACCACCTGAAATACCTATAATTTCTGATTACTCTATTCCTACTTCACAGACACCACAGTCTGAGCAAGATAAGGAAAAAGAACCGGTAGTTGAAAAGGTTAATGAAGATAACACAGTTAAGGCAAAGCCTTATGTTAAACCATACCAACCACCACTTCCATACCCGAGTAAAATAAGAAAAGAAAGACTTGAAGCAGAGCAATCCAAATTCTTGGATATGTTTAAATAAATAAATGTCAATCTTCCTTTCATTGATGTAATTTCAGGAATGCCAAGATATGCTAAATTTCTGAAAGCTCTAATCATAAATAGAAGGAAAATGGAAGAACTCTCGGCTGTCACAATGAATGCTAATTGTTCTGCAGTGTTGTTGAATAAGATACCAAAAAAACTATCAGATCCAGGAAGTTTCACAATTCCATATTTTCTGGGTAGTCTTAGTTCAATAGAAGCATTGGCAGATTTAGGTGCTAGTATAAATTTAATGCCGTATTCATTATACGCTAAACTAGACCTTGGAGATTTAAAACCAACATGAATAAGCATACAATTAGCAGATCGATCAATAAAATATCCTAGAGGGATAATGGAGAACATACTAGTTAAAGTTGGTACTTTAGTATTCCCAGTAGATTTTGTTATTCTAGACATGGAAGAAGATTCTCGAGTTCCTCTTATATTAGGAAGACCATTCTTAAACACGGCTAAAGCAATAATAGACGTGTTCGGTAAGAAACTGACCCTAAGTATAGAGGACGAAAGTGTTACCTTTTCTGTTGATAAAGCAATGCAACAACCACAATCTGCAGATGATACATGTTATTATGTTCAAACTATAGATTCACATGTAGAATTGTTACAAAAATTTCCTGAATTACAAGGAACAGGAGAATGTTCTTTAGGAGAAGAAGATGAATCAATTGATGAAGCTGAAATGTTAGCTACACTTATGGCTAATGAATATGAACCAACAACAGATGAACTTCAAGTATTAAAAGAAGAAGACAGATATCGATACAAATCATCGATAGAAGAACCACCGACATTAGAGTTAAAGCCACTTCCAACCCATTTGGAATACGCTTATTTACATGGTAAATCTGAATTACCTGTAATAATCTCGTCTTCTCTTACTAAAAATGAAAATTTTTAACTCATTTCTGTGCTAAAAACTCATAAATCAGCTATTGCATGGAAAATTCATGACATTAAAGGTATAAGTCCTTCGTATTTCACACATAAAATCCTTATGGAAGAAAATCATAAAACATATGTCCAACGCCAACGAAGACTAAATCCAAATATGCAAGATGTTGTTAAAAAAGAAATTATTAAACTGCTCGATGCAGGTTTAATTTATCCAATCTCTGATAGTCCATGGGTGTAACGACCTGACTTTTTCGACTTATATTTTTGTGCTCTATACTGTGATGACCCGGAAATTTTCGACCAAATTTAAACTTTATCTTCATATGATTTCGACACTATAAGCAAAGTCTGTAAAGTTGAGTCTTAAAATTTTGGAACTGTTTACATGAATTTAATTGAACCTCGACCAATTTCGACAATTCACGAACAACTAATTTGTAAATAGATATATATAATTTTATTTGAAATAATATATGATTTAATTGATGGAAATAAATATATAAAATAATATCAGTATATTTAATATTATTAATTTAATATATAATATATAGATATGCATATAATTAAATATATATATATATATATATATATATATATATATATATATATATATATAAATTTATGTATATTATAAAATGAAATATTATTTATTGTAATTGTTATAATCAATGTTGAAAAATAATAATAATATATAATAATTATTATTTAAAGAGTATATATATATATATATATATATATATATATATATATATATATATATATATAATAAATTATATAGAATATATATTTTGTGATTTCGAAGTTATTTAGTAAACGACAGTAACGCTCAATTGTCATTCGATAGATAATAAACGAGTTAAAAAGAAACTTATGTGATTTTAAAATAAACAGTGATTCGAAAAGGAGTTTTATAAATTTTAGGCTCATTAATAAAATATTTAGAAGTTATTTGTTGAATTTTAAAACTTTTTATATTTACTTGGGGTTGGGAGTGAATAATTAATGTAATTTTTATTTAATAATTAATGATCGAATTTTATACCATAATGACCAAAATAAATAAATATAGTTAATCTAAAAATTTGGGATTTTTCCGAAGACTTTTTATCCACCACTGATTTAACAACGGAGTACGATTAAGTAGTCCGTGAAAACTGTCGGTAAGAACATGACAATTAAACTGACTTGTTCACTGTACTCTTTTTCGATTCATTCCGTCCTTGCACATGTAGATAGAAAGTAAATATTATATTATTATTAAACTATATTTATATGTCCACACATACAGAGATATTGATATTAACCCATAACAGATTCACTGTACAAAATTGAGTATGATTGATTTTAATGTCTAGCTTTTTGTTTTTATTTCCTTTCTTTCTTTTGCTTATTTTAAACAAAGTATATATGTATGCATATGGGTTGTGATAAATAAAGTATCACCACAATCTTCACTCAATCATCTTCTACAACACCAAGTCTTTCCCGGAGTACTATTTCCTGTTTCTTCTTTTTCTTGTTGAGCTCCACACCACACCACCATCTTCAACCTCTCTCTCTCCTCTCTCTCCACTATATTTTTTTTTCTCTCTTCCTTATATTAAAATCGTGAACCGCCAATAATATTTTTCTATTATTTTTATTTCTATTTCTCTATTGGAGAACCACACCACCACCTTACCTCAATCCTCTTTCTTCTGTTCCGATTGAACTGCAACAATTTTTGTGATTTATTTATGTATTTTTCTCCTCTCGTTGTTTTAAGTTGTGGAAATAATGGAAGTATAGGATATTACTCCATATTATATAACACACAATTAAGATTTCAACCAAGTGAATTTTTCATGTGGGACGGTTTAAAAGAGTGTGGCCGACAATTACAGCAATAATGCAATTAAATATGATTTTGTTTGTTGAATGCTTTATAAGTGGGTCAAGATAAGGTATTCAAACCCACATGTTGGTCAGTTCACCGTTTTTATTTTATTAAAGGATGCACAAAATCATCGGATCCCTTGTATTGTCTTGCAACATGGGCCAAAGTCAATTTAAGTTAATCAAGCCGAATTGGACAGTTGATACAGCATGGGCCGAATTATATTTTTTTATTGGGCTCCGGATTGATGGGCTAGCTGACTAGGGCCAGTACCACAAAACCACCTTGTAAGAAAAACTGCTACAGCTACGTTGATAATTTTTTTTTCTGTTTATCTATAACGAGCAAGATGAGACAGTATGAGACAAGGTGATGGCAAGATTATAATATTAATATCGATTAAGATAGATGACGATGGGAGGTATTGATAAATGACGATGATTAATGATAGGGATCATAAAGAAGATGATAGATGAAGTAGTTATGTTTATGGTAATGATAAACGAGGGTAGATGATGTGTATGATATGTTACGATGATGATAAAGTTAGGATGATAATGGTATGTATATTATGACCATGAAAGAAACGAAGACGATGATGATGAAATGGTTAGAAATTAAAGGATGATGGTATGGCGATATAAATAAGATTGATGATGAAGTTGAATTGATATTAGGATGTCATATTATTATCAGGATGACCATGATAAATAATGATGATATGATTATGTTATTGATACGCGATGTATGTTATGAAGTCTATAATTTTATAAAGTTAATGATGAAGAAGAAGAAACATAAAGATGTATTAGGATAAAATGATCCAGGCTGTGATGAAAACAGAAATGGAAGTATAGCGTAATGGTTAAGAACGTTATCGGGTTAGCGGAACGTCGCGGGTTCAAACCCGGACTTTGGCATTTTTTTAGGACTACTCCTTTAAGGTAGTTTACTTATTACTTATTATTATTATTATTATTATTATTATTATTATTATTATTATTATTATTATTATTATTATCATTATTATTATAATAATAATTATTATTATTACAAATATTAAAAATATAATTATTAGTATCATTCATACAATTAATATTATTATCATTATTGTTAATATTAGTAAATTAATATTTTCAAAACTATCATTCTAACAAATAAATATTTTGCACATTAAATATATTTATTACATAATTATACTAATATTACATAAAACTATGTTTTAATTAATACAATAGTATAACGTTGATAATGCTAAAAACGAACATATATTTCATAGCATTATTCCTCAAGAAAGACAAGCTTTTAGTTGCAATTGTTCTATTTACAAGTGATATTCGTTTAAATAATAAAAGGTGAAGACAAAAGACAGATTCGACGAATTGAAGACGCAAACGACCAAAAAGCTCAAAATTGATAAGAAACGTCTCGAAATTACAAGAGTACAAGATTAAAAACGTAAAGTACAAGATATTAAATTGTACGCAAGGACGTTCGAAAATCTGGAACCGGGACCAGAGTCAACTCTCAACGCTCGACGCAACGGACTAAAAATTACAAGTTAACTAGGTATATAAATATAATATAATATATAATTAATTATATTAATTATATATATATTATATTTATAAATAAAAACCGTCGGCAGAGAAAGACTCCAAGGACTGAGCTGTAAATTCATTCTCCGCGACTCGCGGAGTTTGAAGAGGATTTTACCGCGAGTCGCGGAGCCCCAAAAATCGAAAATCCCTATAAAGCCAACCGAATTCTGATCACAATTCATAATCTTTTTCTTCTCTTATCATACGTAAACGATATATATATATATATATAATTTATATTTTAATTTTAATTCTAATAATAAGGGTATGTTAGCGAATGTTGTAAGGGTGTAAGTCGAAATTCTGTCCGTGTAACGCTACGCTATTTTTAATCATTGTAAGTTATGTTCAACCTTTTTATATTAATGTCTCGTAGCTAAGTTATTATTATGCTTATTTAAAACGAAGTAATCATGATGTTGGGCTAATTACTAAAATTGGGTAATTGGACTTTGTACCATAATTGGGGTTTGGACAAAAGAACGACACTTGTGGAAATTAGACTATGGGCTATTAATGGGCTTTATATTTGTTTAACTAAATGATAGTTTGTTAATGTTAATATAAAGATTTACAATTGGGCGTCCCTATAAATTACCATATACACTCAATCGGACACGATGGGCGGGGTATTTATATGTACGAATAATCGTTCATTTAACCGGACACGGGAATGGATTAATAGCCACTAGAATAATTAAAACAGGGGTGAAATTACATTCAAGGGTAATTGGTGTAATTGTTAACAAAGTAGTAAAACCTTGGTTTACACGCAGTCGATAACCTGGTGTATTCATTAAACAAAATATTAAAACCTTGTTACAATTCGAATCCCCAATTAGTTGGAATATTTAACTTCGGGTATAAGAATAATTTGATGAGGACACTCGCACTTTATATTTATGACTGATGGACTGTTATGGACAAAAACCAGACGGACATATTAAATAATCCAGGACAAAGGACAATTAACCCATGGGCATAAAACTAAAATCAACACGTCAAACATCATGATTACGGAAGTTTAAATAAGCATAATTCTTTTATTTCATATTTAATTTCCTTTATTTTATATTTAATTGCACTTCTAATTATCGCATTTTTTATTGTTATTATATTTAATTGCATTTTTAATTATCGTACTTTTTAATTATCGCAAGTTTATTTTATCGCACTTTTATTATTCGCAATTTCATTATCGTTATTTACTTTACGCTTTAAATTAAGTCTTTTATTTATTTAATATTTTACATTAGGTTTTAACTGCGACTAAAGTTTTAAAATCGACAAACCGGTCATTAAACGGTAAAAACCCCCCTTTATAATAATAATATTACTTATATATATGTTTGTATTTTTATAAAAGTAAACTAATATAGCGTTACGCTTTGTTTAAAGATTTCCCTGTGGAACGAACCGGACTTACTAAAAACTACACTACTGTACGATTAGGTACACTGCCTATAAGTGTTGTAGCAAGGTTTAAGTATATCCATTCTATAAATAAATAAATATCTTGTGTAAAATTGTATCGTATTTAATAGTTTTTCCTAGTAAAATATAAACTATTTAGTATACACCTCGCAAAACATCAAGTATTTTTGGCGCCGCTGCCGGGGACATTTCTAAACGCCGGAAGCGCAACGCTAATAATAAAAAAAAAAAAAAGGATTTTTAGCTTACTTCTATTAAAAATTCGTTTTTGTAAAAATACGTGTTAATTATTCAAAAATATAAAAAGAAAAACAAAAATATAAGTATTTTTTTTAAAATATTTAAGTTTTATAAGTTTCTTTATTTTTATTTTAATTTATAAAAATATAAGTTTTATTAAATATCTTTTATATATAGAAAAAACAGAAAACAGAAAATAAAAAAAAAAAAAAATAAAGAAAAAACGCGTCGATTCAAACTGTGCCAGAATTGAATTTCTGAACCCCGCGACTCGCGGGGTTTTCTTCATTAATTACCGCGACTCGCGGAGACTTTCTGACACGCCGACAGAAGCACTAATTCAGCATTTATTACGGATTATTATTAATTATTATTAATATAAACCCTAATTATGTATTATTATTATAATTAAGTTTTATTTTAAAATTTCTTTTTATTTAATTTGTTTTATTTTGTTTAAATTAGTTTTATTAAATTGTAAAATTAGTAGTTTTATATAAAAAAAAATAATATAAAAATAATATTTTTATAAAAATTGTAATTTTTACAACTTTTTGTATATTTTTATATTTTGTCCCTTTTTAATCGTTTTAGCGTAATATTTGTATTTTTAGCTCATATTTAATTTTAAACTTAGTTTTTGCTATAGTTATTTTTACTCCTAGATTTTTAGGCTTTGCCGTAGAATTCCTTAAGTGCTTTTTCTTTAGACTAAGATTTAGGTACTTTAGAATTTTGCGACCTCATTTTAAGTTTTAGTTTCTTTTTAAGTTATTTCCATTTGGGATTTAGTTTTTCCTGTAAGCTTTAATATTTTTAGACACCTTTTACTATGTATCAATTATCATTCCAATTAGTAATTTCAATTTGCGATTATAATTTTAAGTTAGTTGTAGTAATAAGGTTAGGTTAGTCAACTATTTTTAAGTTTTTATAAGTTTCTTTTATTTTTCCGTCACCTTTTATTTTTCAACCATTTTTTTCTTTTTCGACCTTTTTCGACGAACTCTTTTTTTTATTATTTCTCGCTATTCTAGTTTTAGGACATAGATTTTTATTCTACTTCTTATCTAAATTTCTTAAAATTACGAAAATTTATTTTGAGTGGTTAAATTGATAGACATCAAAATTTTCTGGTTCGTAGTAATAGTTGGATTTGTACGTGGACCGGGTTATTGGAGCCAAACAGTCCTCAATTATATTGAGACCAAACGAATCCTGCCCCTCTGCTGCATCTTTTGGCTATTCGAAACGTGGGCAAAATCAGAAAAGTCTATTAATTGGATAACTTATTATAATTTTTCTTTCCTTTTAAAAACTAATAGGATATTCAGTGAATGCACCGAGCAAGACGTTCATCACCTTTTGTACGTTCACCACCTGTAACTAGATCAAGACATTTAGCAAATATAACCGCCGTTGATTTTTCTTTAGAATCGTCATCCAGTAGACCAAGTACTTCAGTTCAAATTTCCGATAATCCATTTTTTGAACCCGACCTCACAATTGAGAATCCGGAAAATATTCAGGAACGGTTCATAGATCCTGAACCATTAAACTTTCCTCCGGAGCCACCAATCATTCAAACAGAGATTGTTGAGGAACGAACCATTAAATCAGAATCATCTAGTGATACCGATTCAACAAATTCAATTATGGAGAATCTGGAACCTTTAAGTATGGAAGACCGAATGAGAGCTAAACGCACTGGCCAAGGTCACGCAATTACTCATCCAGACATTAATGCGCCAGATTATGAAATCAAAGGACAAATTTTACACATGGTGACTAATCAATGCCAATTTAGTGGTGCGCCGAAGGAAGATCCAAATGAACATCTACGTACCTTTAATAGGATCTGCACACTATTTAAAATCCGAGAAGTGGAGGATGAACAGATATATCTCATGTTATTTCCCTGGACTTTAAAGGGAGAAGCCAAAGATTGGTTGGAATCATTACCTGAAGGGGCGATCGATACATGGGATGTTTTAGTTGACAAATTTCTTAAACAATTCTTTCCTGCATCTAAAGCCGTAAGACTTCAAGCAGAAATTGTTACGTTTACACAGAAACCAAATGAAACTCTATATGAGGCGTGGACAAGATATGGAAAGTTGTTAAGAGGATGTCCGCAACATGGTTTAGACACCTGTCAAATAGTACAAATATTCTACCAAGGATGCGACATCACTACAAGGAAAGACATAGATATAGCAGCTGGTGGTTCTATTATGAAGAAAACCGAAACTGATGCTTACAAAATTATTGATAACACTGCTTCCCACTCACATGAGTGGCACCAAGAAAAAGATATCATTAGATCATCTAAAGCAGCTAGAGCCGATTCTAGTCATGACTTAGATTCCATTTCCGCAAAGATAGATGCTGTGGAGAGACGAATGGAAAAGATGACTAAGGATATTCACTCAATACGAATTAGTTGTGAGCAGTGTGGAGGACCACATTTGACAAAAGATTGTCTCAGTATTGAATTAACAATGGAACAAAGAGAGAATATTTCATACATAAACCAAAGGCCTGGAAATAATTATCAGAATAATTATCAACCGCCAAGACCGATTTACAATCAAAACCAGAATTATAACCGAAATATTCCATACAACAACCAACAAGGTCCTAGCAATCAACAAGTATCCAATAATACTTACAATCAGCAAAGAACAAATTTTCAAAACAAACCACCACAACAAACCGATGATAAAAAGCCGAATTTAGAAGATATGATGACGAAGCTAGTTGAAACTCAAAAGCAGTTTTTCACATCTCAAAAACAAACTAATGAACAAAATGCTCAAGCATTTAGAAATCAACAAGCTTCTATTCAAAATCTGGAACAAGAAGTAAGTAACCTAGCAAGGTTAATAGGTGAAAGAAAACCGGGAAGTCTACCTAGTGATACAAATGCTAACCCCCGGAATGAAACAGCTAAAGCTATTACCACAAGAAGTGGTACAACACTTAAACCACCTGAAATACCTGTAACTTCTGATGAAACTATTCCTACTCCACAAGAACCACAACCTGATCAAGATAAGGAAAAAGAACCGGTAGTTGAAAAAGTTAATGAAGATAACACAGTTAAGGATAAACCTTATGTTAAACCATACCAACCACCACTTCCTTACCCGAGTAAAATGAAGAAAGAAAAACTTGAAGCCGAGCAATCCAAATTTTTGGATATGTTTAAACAGATAAATGTAAATCTTCCTTTCATTGATGTGATTTCAGGAATGCCAAGATATGCTAAATTCTTGAAAGATCTAATCTCAAATAGAAAGAAAATGGAAGAACTCTCGGCTGTTACTATGAATGCTAATTGTTCAGCAGTGCTGTTGAATAAGATACCAGAAAAATTATCTGATCCAGGAAGTTTCACAATTCCATGTTTTCTGGGTAGTCTTAGTTCAATAGAAGCATTGGCAGACTTAGGTGCTAGTATAAATCTAATGCCGTATTCACTATACACTAAACTAGACCTTGGAGAATTAAAACCAACCAGAATAAGCATACAACTAGCCGATAGATCAATAAAATATCCTAGAGGGATAATGGAGAACATGCTAGTTAAAGTTGGTACTTTAGTATTTCCAGTAGATTTTGTTGTTTTGGACATGGAAGAAGATTCTCAAGTTCCTCTCATATTAGGAAGACCATTCTTAAACACGGCTAAAGCAATGATAGACGTGTTCGGTAAGAAATTGACCCTAAGTATAGAGGATGAGAGTGTTACCTTTTCAGTTGATAGAGAAATGCAACAACCACAATCTGCAGATGATACATGTTATTATATTCAAACTATAGATGCACATGCAGAATTATTAGAAGAATTTCCAGAATTACAAGGAACAGGAGAATGTTCTTTAGGAGAAGGTAATGAACCAATTGATGAAGCTGAAATGTTAGCTACACTTATAGCTAATGGATATGAACCAACAACAGAAGAAATTCAAATGCTAAAAGAAGAAGACAGATATCGATATAAATCATCGATAGAAGAACCTCCGAAATTAGAGTTAAAGCCACTTCCAAACCATTTGGAATACGCTTATTTACATGGTGAATCTGAATTACCTGTAATAATATCGTCTTCTCTTACTGAAAATGAGAAATCACAACTCATTTATGTGTTGAAAGCTCATAAACCAGCCATTGCATGGAAGATTCATGATATTAAAGGAATAAGTCCTTCGTATTGCACACATAAAATCCTTATGGAAGAAGGTCATAAAACGTATGTGCAACGCCAACGAAGACTAAATCCTAATATGCAAGATGTAGTTAAGAAAGAGATTATTAAACTGATAGATGCAGGTTTGATATATCCAATTTCTGATAGCCCATGGGTAAGCCCAGTTCAATGCGTGCCTAAGAAGGGTGGCATGACTGTCATTACAAATGAAAAAAATGAGCTTATTCCTACTAGGACTGTAACAGGATGGCGTGTATGTATTGATTATAGAAAATTAAATGACGCCACCAGAAAAGATCACTTTCCCTTACCTTTCATAGATGAAATGTTGGAAAGATTAGCCGGAAATAGTTACTATTGTTTTCTAGATGGATTTTCCGGATATTTTCAAATTCCAATAGCACCCGAAGATCAAGAGAAAACCACATTCACGTGCCCTTATGGTACTTTTGCTTACAAACGCATGCCATTTGGACTTTGTAACGCCCCTGCAACCTTTCAAAGGTGTATGATGGCGATTTTTCACGACATGATAGAAGAATGCATGGAAGTATTCATGGATGACTTTTCAGTCTTCGGTGATACATTTAAATCATGTCTAGTTAATCTGGAACGAATGCTAATTAGATGCGAACAATCAAATCTAGTACTTAATTGGGAGAAATGCCATTTCATGGTTAAAGAAGGCATCGTTCTTGGACATAAAATTTCAAAAGAAGGAATTGAAGTGGATAGAGCTAAAGTAGATGTAATTGCTAAACTTCCACATCCCACCAATGTTAGAGGAGTTAGGAGTTTTCTAGGGCATGCCGGTTTTTACCGACGTTTCATAAAAGATTTTTCTAAAATTGCCACTCCTATGAATAAACTCCTAGAAAAGGATGCTCCATTCATCTTTTCAGATGAGTGTATCAAATCTTTTAATATTCTTAAAGAAAAACTCACTAATGCGCCGATCATGATAACACCAAATTGGAATCTACCATTTGAACTAATGTGCGATGCAAGTGATTTTGCAATGGGAGCCGTTTTAGGACAAAGGATTGAAAAACGATTTCAACCTATATATTATGCTAGTAAGACATTACAAGGAGCACAAACAAACTATACAACTACTGAAAAAGAACTCCTTGCTATTGTCTTTGCTTTTGACAAATTTCGATCATATCTCGTTCTAGCAAAAACGGTGGTCTATACCGACCATTCTGCTCTTAGATACCTATTTTCAAAACAAGATGCTAAACCAAGATTAATCCGTTGGATCTTACTCTTACAAGAGTTTGATATTGAAATCCGAGATAAAAGAGGAGCAGAAAATCTCGCCGCTGATCATCTTTCTCGTCTTGAAAATCCCGAATTAGAAGTTCTAAATGAATCAGCCATACAAGACAACTTTCCTGATGAATATCTATTGAAGATAGATTATAATGAAATCCCATGGTTTGCAGACTATGCAAACTACTTAGTTTGTGGATTCCTTGAAAAAGGATTATCGTACCAAAGACGAAAGAAATTCTTCAGTGATATAAAACACTATTTCTGGGAAGATCCACATCTGTTTAAAAGTTGTCCCGATGGAATAATACGCCGATGTGTATTTGGAGATGAAGCTAGTAAAATTTTAAACCATTGTCACACAGGACCAACAGGAGGGCATTATGGGCCTCAACTAACAGCAAGAAAAGTTTATGAAGCTGGATTCTATTGGCCTACAATTTACAAAGACGCACACCTTCTTTGCAAATCTTGTGATGCATGTCAAAGGGCCGGAAAAATAAGTCAACGTGATGAAATGCCACAAAATGTCATCCAAGTATGTGAAGTATTTGACATTTGGGGTATTGACTTTATGGGTCCATTTCCAAAATCTCATAATAATCTATATATACTCGTAGCCATTGATTATGTATCTAAATGGGCGAAAGCACAAGCTCTCCCAACTAACAATGCACGAGTTGTAGTCAACTTTTTAAAACGTCTTTTTGCAAGGTTTGGAACACCGAAAGCTTTAATAAGTGATCGGGGTACTCATTTCTGTAATAATCAACTTGAGAAAGTTCTTAAAAGATATGGAGTAACTCATAAAATCTCCACCGCATATCATCCACAAACAAGTGGACAAGTTGAAAATACCAACCGAGCTTTAAAACGTATTCTAGAGAAAACCGTAGGATCAAAACCGAAGGAATGGTCCATTAAATTGGAGGATGCACTCTGGGCTTTTAGAACAGCCTACAAAACTCCAATTGGAACCACACCTTTTAGACTTGTTTATGGAAAAGCATGTCATCTTCCAGTAGAAATTGAACACAAAGCATTTTGGGCTTTGAAGACATGTAATCTTGATTTACATGAAGCCGGACGTCTCCGATTAAGTCAACTAAACGAATTAGAAGAATTAAGACATGAAGCATACGAAAATTCGTTAATCTATAAAGAAAGAACGAAGAAATGGCATGATAAAAGAATCAGAAGTTCAAAAGAATTTAAAGAAGGAGACAGAGTTCTTCTTTTCAATTCACGATTCAAGCTATTTCCTGGAAAATTGAAATCAAGATGGTCTGGACCATTCATAGTCAAAAGAGTTTTCCCATACGGAACGATAGAATTGATAAATTCAAATGGGATTGAATTTAAAGTTAATGGTCACAGAGTTAAACATTACATACATGGTCCGATGGAAGTCGACAACGAAGTTAATCATAATTTCGACACCACAGCTAACTAAGTGTGGGGAGAATCAAGTCTTTAAAGGATAATATGTATTTCTGTTAGAGTTAGATTGTCTGTTTTCGTGTAGTTCTCGAAAATGGAACCCGAATGGTCTTTCCCTAGCAGACCCTAAAGAACTAGTCTTCTCCCCCCATTCTGAATTTTTATTTTTTTTTAGGTTTTTACAAAATGAAGACTGCCTGTGAACTAAACCATGGTCTAATGCTACATGCTTTGATCACTAAACGTAATAATGACATACTACCGAGTGAAATAGTATCAGTAATCAGAGAAAGAATGGACGGAGTTAGAAAAGAATCCAGATGCGAAGATAATAAGTTACAATTTGGTAAAGGAAAATCAAAATCCGCAGCGAAAAGAAGAGCACGACACCTAGAAAGATGTCACAAATGCGGAAAATGGTCACATGGAGGTAAATGTTCAAATAATCAAACCTATTCAAATACCGAATTTGTTACTTTATGCAGAGACGGACCGTTCATATGTTTAGAAGAAAAGATACTGAATGCTCGAGGTTACGCCTATGTAGCCATGGAAAACCAATTAAACCGACTATCTTATGAATGGGATAGATCATATAACTAAGAAATCTATTTCACAGGTATGTCTGTAAGGTTTTATTTTTATTTTTATTTTTAACCTATTGATAATAAACGCTAATTTGTTCGCTAAAAAGTATTAAATTGGTATTGAATAAAATTAGGTTTGGCGACCGAAATTATTGATATCATTCAAAAATTTATTACATCACTGCGAAATTTAACGTTTATTCTTAAGGTATAAATATCTTTAATCAATCAACCCAAAATATTTCAAAAATTCGTCATGAGTTAAATTAGGTCTTGGAACCGAAATTACTTTACCGAAAGGAGGGGCGCATATTTTTGATAATATTTGATTGATTAAAGTGGGATAAAAAGCCAAAAATATTTTTAATTTTATTTTTACCATGTTTTTTTTAAAATTAATATTTAAATCTTAAATTAATATTGTAAACTTTGTAAAAACAATATATTTAAAATTGTAAATATTTGAAAAATTAATATAAGTTTGGTGTGAATTTATAATATGAATTTTTAAATTAAGATTGGTGTGAATTTTTTTTTATTTTTAAAATATGAATTTTTAATTTTATGCATTTTAAATTTTAAATTTGGTGTGAATTTTTAATTTTTAAAATATAAATTTTTAATTTTATGCATTTTAAGTTTGGTGTGAATTTTTAATATTAATTTTGAATTTTATATTTAAGTTGTGTGAATTTTAAAAAAAACAAAAATTTACTTTATCTCATTAAGTTAAGAATATGATTTTTAAAATTCGTCGTAAGTTGAAGACTAGGTCTTTGAACCGAAATTGCTTTACCCAAGGGAGGGACGAGAACTTTTATTATCATTATTTTTAATCTTATTGATTTAAAGTATGCCAAAAACATTAAAAAACCCAAAAATCTTAGCTTTTAAAACAATCGCTACAAAAAGACAAATTTTAAAATTTTGTCGAGAGACGGACTAGGACATCGATCCGAAACGACCTCGTCCTAAATAATAAGGGAAACAAAATTTTAAAATTAATTTCTTAATTGTTTTCAAAAGTTAATGATTATAAAAAAAAAAAAAAAAAAAAACTCCGCGAGTCGCGGAGTTTGAAGTGCATTTCGCCGCGACTCGCGGAGGGGCCGGATTACAGAAAAAAAATAAAAAGAGCTGAACGATCAGTTTCAGTCCCCAACCCAAAAACTCAAAAACAAACTGCGAAAACCCACGAAAAACCCCGCAAAATACACCCCAAAATCACAATTTTTAACCGTTAATCACCAAATCTTTTGCTAAAATCATGTTAAGAAGGATGCTATCTAAGAATTACTCAAGAAAAACGATAAATTTCTACACCTAAACACCATTTAATCCGAAATTTGGTGTTCTTGAGCTATTTTTTCCCCAAATTGATTTTGATGCTTTTTAGTGTAATTAGACTTAAATTGTTTATGTATTATGCTTGTATAACCTAGATTGATGCTGTTTAACATGATTAGAAGCCTTAAACTTCAAATTTTGAATAATCTAGGGTTTGTGTTCTTGAGCAAATTTGGGGCTTTTTGATATAAACAGGTTATGGCCGATTTTTGTCATGAATTGTTGCTAAATTGAGTAGTGTAACATGTCTAGGTAGTTAAATGATCCAAACTTTGAGCCTAAACATGATTTTGAGAATTAAAGTGGACTTTTTCAAGTCTAAAATTCATGAACTTGATTTTTGAAAGATAATGCCATTTGAGACTTGTTTAATTGCTAGTAATGATTATTTTGACATGTTATTAGAGTTGAATGCTTATGAACTTGGCGAACATTTTCGTATATGCTTATTTGAAAAAGTGTAGATTTGATAAAAATGTGAAAATGAGCTTAAGTTTGATATAAATTGATAATGTCATTGTAATTATTTTGATTGATGATTTTGCTGACACTAATGCATATTTGGATGCACAAAAATTGTGTTTGATGTGTTTTGCAGAATGAAAGGGGTGAATCTTCATCCCAAGCCCGCAATGCTCCTGCTGAGAATTTGGAACAACAGGAGGTGAATAACTACTACAAGCAGGATATACCTCATCCAGTCATGACCTTTTCCGATATGCACTTGGAAGAGTTGCACCCGAACCTGAGATTTGACAGACTTTGGATAGATTATCCAAAATATCAACGGGGTTTGCATACTCTTCATTCTAAGGTTGTTGAGGTACCGAGGGTCATAGAATGGGGACCCTTAGAAGCTGTAGAATTGGCCGGGCCAATTAGGGAATTACTTGTACAGAGGTATGGTAATTCTTCTTTTAATGACTGGGTATGTTTATTCACCATACGTAGACCTGTATATAAAGTATGGTGTGAAGAATTGTTATGTAGTATAGAGTTGAATGATCGGGTAGCTAGTTTAACCGATCGTTCTTTTATTAGATTTTTGTTAGGCGGTTCGATGCGCCACATGTCTTTACTGGACATGGCTCAGGCTTTACGTATATATACGCCTGAGGAGTTAGCGTCTGCCGATTGTAGAGGATTGATACTAAACGGTAGAAAGATAGATGAGAATTTTGATACACACGGTGTGTGGAGTCAAATGACAAGCCATCACAGTTTCAAAGGGGGAAATTACTCTTATTTGGATATAGATAGAGCCGAATTAAGAGTGATACATAGGTTTTTAGCTAATTCGATTACACAAAGGGGTAAGAACAAAGAAAAAGTAAATGAACAGGATTTGTTTTACCATATGTGTATTAGAGACCCACAAAGCGCTGTAAGTATACCATATTGTGTAGGTTATTATTTATCAGCTATGGTTCGGGGGATGCGACCACATAGCATAATAGGAGGTGGTATTTTTATTACTTTGATTGGTGAATATCTCGGTGTGGATATAAGTCGGGGGGGATTATTAGTAGAAGAAGCGGAACCCCGCGATACTATAGGTTTAAATGTATACCATGGTGCGAAAGTTTTGAAGAGGCGAAATAACGCCGCAGTACGATACCATGGTAGACATCCACAGGTGGAGAGAAACCAGCAGCAAGGTAATGTAGGAGGGGGGAATGAGATGCAAGAAATGCATAGGTTTATAGCTTCTCAGGAATACGAAAATGCTAGACAGAGAGCATTTGAAGATTGGCAAGTTCATCAGAACCAAATCATAGCTCATTGCCAACATATAGGTAGAAACTATATTCCTACACCGAAACCCATCTTCCCTCCTTGGTCTATAGAGATGCAGCCACCGTATCCTACGTATGACCCTGCCGAAGCATTCTATAGCACTTATGGTTATGCCTGGAACCCCTATTGGTACCAATATCATCCTTAGTTTACTTATTATTTTTTTTTTATTTTGTAATTTGTAATTATTGATACGTTTAATACTTTTGTTAATATTGTAATCATTTTTATAATTATCTAACTTTTATTCTTAGATTTTAATAATTTTTGAATGTGGGGTAATATACCAAACTTCAAAAATATGTATATATGTTTGCAGTTTATCTTATGTACACAACAGGGTAAAACAACGCATTTTCAAAGACTGGCATTAAGTTCAGCAAAAGCAACTAATTTTGACGACAAGATGCAAAATATATGTGAAATAACAACAAGACGGAATGAACAAATGATGTGCACCATTTATCATTCAGCAAACAAACGCCAATATATTTGGAAACTTTGGTAAAAATTTAATCATTTTCACACAAATCACCCTCAATAATTTAAATTGTTACTAATTTCTTGCAAATGAGGGCATTGCAAGATCTTAAGTGTGGGAAGGGGTTAAATTCTTTCGGATTTTAAAAATTTTTACTTTATACACTTGGTTACCATTAAAAATACTAGTAAAGCAGTAGTTGTATTAGAATCTAGTGCTCTCTGATAAAAAAAGAACAGCCCTAGTCTTATATACTGACTACCCAATTCTAGTAAAATTTTTCAAAATTTTCAATTAAATGAATTCAAAATCATGTTTATACATATTTATGAATGATAAAACTAGGTTTTAACACCGAAATTATTGTTACCTCGGAAAGGACATAAATTAAGAAACAAACTAAAATGTTAAAATTCATTTAAAATGGAATAGAGGACGATAAAAAGGAAAATAAAAGCCAAGTGGGGGAAAATTTACCAAGTTATCTTAAACATATGTCACATATATCTGTAACAAATAACTGAAAATACTTTTGCTTTGGACTAAACTAAACTGTTTTACCCAATGAAAGAAAAGAAGAGATGAATCTACACGATGAATCAATTCCATCATTAAAAGGAAGTAAAGTCTTCCGAAAAAGACACGCGCTTCTTGATTTAGGTCATGAAGTTGTCGTCCAGACCAGCTGTAGGTTGACGAAAAATCTAGAAAAGTCATCACTAAAATCAGCAGGAAATCCACGGACCTCAGCATTAAACAGGGTCGCCATGTGGTCAGATTTATCCTAACCATGAGAAGGATTTATCTCGTACAATGGGGGGCACCGTGCAAATTAGCTTGATAAGACTAATGAATCAGATCCCCAGAAAGGATAATCTCCTTAAAGATTAAAAATCAGCTTTTAAGACTGATATTACTCAATCCTAGAGATTGACCTTAAAGATTGAGAATTACAAACTCATGGAATTCAATGATATCTAAACTCGAGCTTGAACGAGAAAATATTTTGATCAAAATTACAAACCGATTTGTTTTCTGAAAACCCTATTTTCAA
Source organism: Rutidosis leptorrhynchoides (assembly GCF_046630445.1). Lineage (NCBI taxonomy): Eukaryota > Viridiplantae > Streptophyta > Magnoliopsida > Asterales > Asteraceae > Rutidosis > Rutidosis leptorrhynchoides. The sequence goes on along the minus strand of NC_092335.1, from coordinate 19,159,314 downwards.
TACGTTCATTACCATTGAACGTAAAATCCTAGGAATTTACCTGGAATTCATTAGGTCACCTGAACTAAATCGGGTGTCAACCGTAAGAACGGTGGTTGCATAGTGGTCAAAGACAGGACCTTGTGCCATACCGAAAAATTATAAGGGTGAGCTTTACTATTGCTCCTACCAAGGATAGTAATTGCGTCCGACACGTTATAGACCATAATTAAAAGCATGTCAGGGGACATTGCCTTAACAGTTGCTTGTTCAACGCTTTCCTTTCAACCGGACGGTAGTTTACCGAAAGGTAATATACGGGACAAGTAAACTGGACGTGTTGCTTTCCAAATACAAGGTTAGCAAGTGGGTGACACAAAACCGCAAGTTTTGAGCTAAAATTTTCAAATCTAAAACCCACCAAACCCACAAAAATATTTTGCAAACACCGGTAAAGGGTTATTCCGGAAAACTTATCTAGGGTAAAAACTAGATTTCAAAAGATCAAATGTTTTCATAAAGATCCAATTTCCTTAATGGATCTAAATTTTTATAGTCATGTGGGACTGTAAACCATATCGTTACTACCATTGTTTATACCGCCGTATAGAAATCACTGATGTACAAAGTGTGAAGAATAAAGAAGTGATTCTTGTATTTCAAGACGATATTGCTTGAGGACAAGCAACGCTCAAGTGTGGGAATATTTGATAATGCTAAAAACGAACATATATTTCATAGCATTATTCCTCAAGAAAGACAAGCTTTTAGTTGCAATTGTTCTATTTACAAGTGATATTCGTTTAAATAATAAAAGGTGAAGACAAAAGACAGATTCGACGAATTGAAGACGCAAACGACCAAAAAGCTCAAAAGAACAAAAGACAATCAAAGAGGTTCCAATTATTGATAAGAAACGTCTCGAAATTACAAGAGTACAAGATTAAAAACGTAAAGTACAAGATATTAAATTGTACGCAAGGACGTTCGAAAATCCGGAACCGGGACCAGAGTCAACTCTCAACGCTCGACGCAACGGACTAAAAATTACAAGTTAACTAGGTATATAAATATAATATAATATATAATTAATTATATTAATTATATATATATTATATTTATAAATAAAAACCGTCGGCAGAGAAAGACTCCAAGGACTGAGCTGTAAATTCATTCTCCGTGACTCGCGGAGTTTGAAGAGGATTTTACCGGGAGTCGCGGAGCCCCAAAAATCGAAAATCCCTATAAAGCCAACCGAATTCTGATCACAATTCATAATCTTTTTCTTCTCTTATCATACGTAAACGATATATATATATATATATATAATTTATATTTTAATTTTAATTCTAATAATAAGGGTATGTTAGCGAATGTTGTAAGGGTGTAAGTCGAAATTCTGTCCGTGTAACGCTACGCTATTTTTAATCATTGTAAGTTATGTTCAACCTTTTTATATTAATGTCTCGTAGCTAAGTTATTATTATGCTTATTTAAAACGAAGTAATCATGATGTTGGGCTAATTACTAAAATTGGGTAATTGGGCTTTGTACCATAATTGGGGTTTGGACAAAAGAACGACACTTGTGGAAATTAGACTATGGGCTATTAATGGGCTTTATATTTGTTTAACTAAATGATAGTTTATTAATGTTAATATAAAGATTTACAATTGGGCGTCCCTATAAATTACCATATACACTCAATCGGACACGATGGGCGGGGTATTTATATGTACGAATAATCGTTCATTTAACCGGACACGGGAATGGATTAATAGCCACTAGAATAATTAAAACAGGGGTGAAATTACATTCAAGGGTAATTGGTGTAATTGTTAACAAAGTAGTAAAACCTTGGTTTACACGCAGTCGATAACCTGGTGTATTCATTAAACAAAGTATTAAAACCTTGTTACAATTCGAATCCCCAATTAGTTGGAATATTTAACTTCGGGTATAAGAATAATCTGATGAGGACACTCGCACTTTATATTTATGACTGATGGACTGTTATGGACAAAAACCAGACGGACATATTAAATAATCCAGGACAAAGGACAATTAACCCATGGGCATAAAACTAAAATCAACACGTCAAACATCATGATTACGGAAGTTTAAATAAGCATAATTCTTTTATTTCATATTTAATTTCCTTTATTTTATATTTAATTGCATTTCTAATTATCGCATTTTTTATTGTTATTATATTTAATTGCATTTTTAATTATCGTACTTTTTAATTATCGCAAGTTTATTTTATCGCACTTTTATTATTCGCAATTTCATTATCGTTATTTACTTTACGCTTTAAATTAAGTCTTTTATTTATTTAATATTTTACATTAGGTTTTAACTGCGACTAAAGTTTTAAAATCGACAAACCGGTCATTAAACGGTAAAACCCCCCATTATAATAATAATATTACTTATATATATGTTTGTATTTTTATAAAAGTAAACTAATATAGCGTTACGCTTTGTTTAAAGATTTCCCTGTGGAACGAACCGGACTTACTAAAAACTACACTACTGTACGATTAGGTACACTGCCTATAAGTGTTGTAGCAAGGTTTAAGTATATCTATTCTATAAATAAATAAATATCTTGTGTAAAATTGTATCGTATTTAATAGTTTTTCCTAGTAAAATATAAACTATTTAGTATACACCTCGCAAAACATCAAACGTTAATGGAATTATATATCAAATAAGCATTATAACATATTATAAGTATTAATAAAATATATATAAGAATATTAATCTGAATACATAACAAAATAAATATAAAGTTGTTCGATTACGAATATATGTTTTAATATATATACAAATGAGATAGGTTCGTGAATCCAAGGCCAACCCTACTTTTGTTCAATGTCGTCATATGTATTTTTACTACAAAATACAGAATTGTGAGTTTCATTACTCCCTTTTTATGTATATTTTTGGGCTGAGAATACATGCATTGTTTTATAACTGTTTTATGAAATGGACACAAGTACTAAACTTAATTCTACGTGGGTTAGAATCACAAATATTCCCCTAGCTTGGTAACATTAATCTATTGGTTTATGAACTGGTAGGCGTGAATCCTATTGATAGATCTATCGGGTTTGACAACCCCATCCGGGCTAGTCGCGCTAGCATTTAACGGGTGTTTAGTACTTTGAGGTTAACGAAACGCACTTGATTCGGTGCAGATATTATTATACATCAGGGGTATTCATCATTATTATTGTTAAGGCTTGTTACCAGGTGCCCATGGTTGTAGAATGTTTTTATTACACTGCGGTGTAAGGATATTTATGGAAACTGAAATCTTGTGGTCCATTACTGTTAATGAAAGTATTATTTATGCTAAACCTATGAACTCACCAACCTTTTGGTTGACACTTTTAAGCATGTTTATTCTCAGGTACAAATTAAACCTTCCGCTGTGCATTTTCTCGTTTGAAAGACATTACATGGAGTCATTCATGGCATATAGAGGTCAGTATCTCGCAATGGGACCAGCTGTTGAAGACTTCGTCCAGGTGGATTAGGACGGGTCGTTACAGTTGGTATCAGAGCTGAGGTCTTAGTGAACCAGGTCTTGCATTAGTGTATCTAACTGATAGTTGTTATGATGCATTAGTGAGTCTGGACTTCGACCGTGTCTGCTTGTCAAAAGTTTTGCTTATCATTTCGTGTCAAAAATTACCTGTTTATCATTCTTAGTCTAGACACGTCATACTGCATTTACTGCATAGATAGTGTATAGACAAAAATTCATATCTTAGCGTATCTGTTATTTTAACTTTGCCTGATAGCTTCCGAAAGTTCCACCTTAATCTACGGGATCTTCTGTACTACATAAAGGTATTCTATGTAATTAGAATATCATTCGATATCTGAAAATCATTTAATACCGAAAATCCTTTATCGAACCGTGTAAGATGAATTCTGCAACCAGTTCAAGTTCCTCGGATTCCGACAGCTATTCTGATATGATTTTCCACACGAGCTCTGAAAATAGTGCAATCGGAATGGACCAACCGATTAGTCATCTTCAATTCTGGATGAATTGGGGATGGGTTCGTGATCTACTTAATCATTGGAGACAAGAAGAAGGTGATCCCTTCCACCCACTAAATTGCCCACTTGGCGAAAAACCTGAAGCACTTACCGGCGAATCAATCCGAACCACCATTTTCACTCTCATATCCAAGAAATCTCGCCACGATCATATAATATTTCATATTCTAAACCCTATTCATCCTCTCATTCAAACCGTTAATCATCCCGGAATAATAGAAGAAGTCAACGAGCTTCGCGATCAAGTAATCAATCTGGAGAATATAATGCACAACTTACAAGCACCAGCAACACCACCGGCATCAACAGTACTACCAGCATCAACAGCACCTGTACCACCAACAACCCAAGTTTCAACATCACATGCCTCAACATCTCATTCTGTACCTCGAGTATAATCATCGTTCTACATGACATTCTACATCTTCGTTCTTCATGATGATTATGTAATCTCTAATGTTTTAGAGATTATGTATTCTAGTTCTAACGGTAAATTAAATGAGATTAATATTATATTAACTCATTTAATCCATGATTACATCTGAGGAAAATATATATGTAAGTATATTTTCATAAAGATTGTAATTAAAAAAAAATTTCGTACAAACTGATAATGGTAAAAATATTTTAACGGGTAGGTAATACCCGAGGAATATTTATATTTCACATTAATAAGTTACACTGTACAATCTTCAAATCTGATTCAACAGTCATTTACTATCTTACTTACATCCACAGATATACGAATCCGTTCATCACAGAATAACCATTTTTTTTATTCAATTTCATATTTGGATTTTGACTTATCAGAATCCAACAAGTGGCATAATGAAGAAAACATTGGACAAAAATAAAATTTGTTAGAAACAAACAAATTAACTATGATAAATTCTGTTAAGAATCCACGCTAACTGTTCCTAGCTAACTGATCCTAGCTAACTGATTACATTTTATTTATCGCAATTTATTTATCGCAATTTATATTATCGCAATTTTATTTATCGTCATTTAATTTCTGTTATTTAATTTACGCACATTAAAAATCGGGACACATATACAAGGTTTTGACATATCATATCGACGCATCTATATATATATTATTTGGAATAACCATAGACACTCTATATGCGGTAATGTTTGAGTTAGCTATACAGGGTTGAGGTTGATTCTAAAATAATATATATACTTTGAGTTGTGATCGAGTCTGAGACATGTATACGATGGGTCACGATACGTATTAATTAATTCGAATATTATATATATGAATTATTGAATTACTAACTGTGGAATACTAACTGTGGACTACCAACATTGGACAATTAAAATGAATTAAAATATTGATTATAACATATGAAACTAAACATTTCTTCAAGTTGCCACTTGATTTCATCTTAAACATCCTTTGTATCTTGACAATTACAATCAGCATTCAATCATCTAAAAACACAATTCTCCTGAAACCACCTCGGATTGATAACCGATGATTCAAATATAGTAGCATTAAATGCAGAGGAAACAGCAAAATTGTAGATGGTCTAAACGGCCAAAAGTTTGATGATAAAGACTGGAGTATTAGGAACGCTCGATAGACAATTTGGTACTGAAAAGCGGATTATGCAAAACTATGAAGGAGACTGCGGACAAATACAAGGAACATACTACGTATTCAAAGAATCCAGGTAATTCTGGATCCAATGAAATCTTCAACGAATATCTTGCTCCTTACTCATGTTAAAATCTTGCTGAAAATCTTTTCCATCAATCTTCGAACTTAGAAATTCCAAAAATATCGTCATAAATATCTTCGATATTTTTGAAGATATTTTCATAAATATTCTTGTCCGAAATTATATACCTCTTCGTGCTTTCTGTATTTCATTATATTGGAAACTTCTGTAAAATTTAAGTATAAATTACGAATGAATTTTGAAGTAGTGTTAGGAACTGAAGCATGAATTAGTATAATATAATGACACCTGATCAACATGATTATATTACAGTAAGTCATGCTGAGTTTCTAATGAAACATGATGATTCACAGATCATAACGTCATCATGTGCCATGCTACACGACTCTTACATTCTACCGAATCTTCAAACATATCGAGGACATATCTTCTTGATAATTCTATCTTTTCCTGTGATTTCTAGTAATTTGACTAATCAAGATCGTGCTATTACAATTTCTCTCTTAGAACATTAGTCATGTTCATTCGAAACTCCATACCTACGAATTCTGGATCATTATTCGTTTGACTTAAAGTCGAGAAAAGAAAACAAAAATTTGAATTGAGGAAGAAGGAATAGAAGGTGTGAACTATGAAAATAAGGAAATGAAGGGAGTGGATTTATAGTGAAATATCCGACAGAGCAATCGAAACAGATTATCGCATTCAACAAAAGAAGATCCTATTTCCTTAATTATCGGAGAATCAAATCTTATTACAAAAATTTTCTCTAAACACCTTGAATTCCGAAAATCAATCGTGACTACGTCACCGGTTAAGACGAACTTGCATTTATTCATTTGATTATTTTGTGATAGCTTCACTCGTACTCTTCGAGTAGTCGAATTATCTTATCCATATTACTCAACAGTAATAAAACTCTATTCGCCACGAAAACATTTTTATTGTTAGCTGTGACGGCCTCGATCAAATTTCGGGGACGAAATTTCTTTAACGGGTAGGTACTGTGACGACCCGGAAATTTTCGACCAAATTTAAACTTTATCTTCATATGATTTTGACACGATAAGCAAAGTCTGTAAAGTCGAGTCTTAAAATTTTAGAACTGTTTACATGAATTTAATTGACCCTCGACCAATTTCGACAATTCACGAACAACTAATTTGTAAATAGATATATATAATTTTATTTGAAATAATATATGATTTAATTGATGGAAATAAATATATAAAATAATATCAGTATATTTAATATTATTAATTTAATATATAATATATAGATATGCATATAATTAAATATATATATATATATATATATATATATATATATATATATATATATATATATATATATAAATTTATGTATATTATAAAATGAAATATTATATATTGTAATTGTTATAATCAATATTGAAAAATAATAATATATAATTATTATTATTTAAAGAGTATATATATAAATAAATTATATAGAATATATATTTTGTGATTTCGAAGTTATTTAGTAAACGACAGTAACGCTCAATTGTCATTCGATAGATAATAAACGAGTTAAAAAGAAACTTATGTGATTTTAAAATAAACAGTGATTCGAAAAGGAGTTTTATAAATTTTAGGCTCATTAATAAAATATTTAGAAGTTATTTGTTGAATTTTAAAACTTTTTATATTTTACTTGGGGTTGGGAGTGAATAATTAATGTAATTTTTATTTAATAATTAATGATCGAATTTTATACCATAATGACCAAAATAAATAAATATAGTTAATCTAAAAATTTAGGATTTTTCCGAAGACTTTTTATCCACCACTGATTTAACAACGGAGTACGATTAAGTAGTCCGTGAAAACTGTCGGTAAGAACATGACAATTAAATTGACTTGTTCACTGTACTCTTTTTCGATTCATTCCATCCTTGCACATGTAGATAGAAAGTAAATATTATATTATTATTAAACTATATTTATATGTCGACACATACAAAGATATTGATATTAACCCGTAACAGATTCACTGTACATAATTGAGTATGATTGATTTTAATGTCTAGCTTTTTGTTTTTATTTCCTTTCTTTCTTTTGCTTATTTTAAACAAAGTATATATGTATGCATATGGGTTGTGATAAATAAAGTATCACCACAATCTTCACTCAATCATCTTCTACAACACCAAGTCTTTCCCGGAGTACTATTTCCTGTTTCTTCTTTTTCTTGTTGAGCTCCACACCACACCACCATCTTCAACCTCTCTCTCTCTCCTATCTCTCCACTATATTTTTTTTCTCTCTTCCTTATATTAAAATCGTGAACCGCCAATAATATTTTTCTGTTATTTTTATTTCTATTTCTCTATTGGAGAACCACACCACCACCTTACCTGAATCCTCTTTCTTCTGTTCCGATTGAACTGCAACAATTGCTGTGATTTTTTTTTCTCCTCTCGTTGTTTTAAGTTGTGGCAATAATGGAAGTATAGGATATTACTCCATATTATATAACACACAATTAAGATTTCAACCAAGTGAATTTTTCATGTGGGACGGTTTAAAAGAGTGTGGCCGACAATTACAGCACTAATGCAATTAAATATGATTTTGTTTGTTGAATGCTTTATAAGTGGGTCAAGATAAGGTATTCAAACCCACATGTTGGTCAGTTCACCGTTTTTATTTTATTAAAGGATGCACAAAATCATCGGATCCCTTGTATTGTCTTGCAACATGGGCCAAAGTCAATTTAAGTTAATCAAGCCGAATTGGACAGTTGATACAGCATGGGCCGAATTATATTTTTTTATTGGGCTCCGGATTGATGGGCTAGCTGACTAGGGCCAGTACCACAAAACCACCTTGTAAGAAAAACTGCTACAGCTACGTTGATAATTTTTTTTTCTGTTTATCTATAACGAGCAAGATGAAACAGTATGAGACAAGGTGATGGCAAGATTATAATATTAATATCGATTAAGATAGATGACGATGGGAGGTATTGATAAATGACGATGATTAATGATAGGGATCATAAATAAGATGATAGATGAAGTAGTTATGTTTATGGTAATGATAAACGAGGGTAGATGATGTGTATGATATGTTATGATGATGATAAAGTTAGGATGATAATGGTATGTATATTATGACCATGAAAGAAACGAAGACGATGATGATGAAATGGTTAGAAATTAAAGGATGATGGTATGGCGTTATAAATAAGATTGATGATGAAGTTGAATTGATATTAGGATGTCATATTATTATCAGGATGACCATGATAAATAATGATGACATGATTATGTTATTGATACGCGATGTATGTTATGAAGTCTATAATTTTATAAAGTTAATGATGAAGAAGAAGAAACATAAAGATGTATTAGGATAAAATGATTCAGTCTGTGATTAAAACAGAAATGGAAGTATAGCGTAATGATTAAGAACGTTATCGGGTTAGCGGGACGTCGCGGGTTCAAACCCGGACTTTGGCATTTTTTTAGGACTACTCCTTTAAGGTAGTTTACTTATTACTTATTATTATTATTATTATTATTATTATTATTATTATTATTATTATTATTATTATTATTATTATTATTATTATTATTATTATTATTATTATTATCATTATTATTATAATAATAATTATTATTATTACAAATATTAAAAATATAATTATTAGTATCATTCATACAATTAATATTATTATCATTATTGTTAATATTAGTAAATTAATATTTTCAAAACTATCATTCTAACAAATAAATATTTTGCACATTAAATATATTTATTACATAATTATACTAATATTACATAAAACTATGTTTTAACTAATACAATAGTATAACGTTAATGGAATTATATATCAAATAAGCATTATAACATATTATAAGTATTAATAAAAAATATATAAGAATATTAATCTGAATACATAACAAAATAAATATAAAGTTGTTCGATTACGAATATATGTTTTAATATATATACAAATGATATAGGTTCGTGAATCCAAGGCCAACCCTACTTTTGTTCAATGTCGTCATATGTATTTTTACTATAAAATACAGAATTGTGAGTTTCATTACTCCCTTTTTATGTATATTTTTGGGCTGAGAATACATGCATTATTTTATAACTGTTTTACGAAATGGACACAAGTACTAAACTTAATTCTACGTGGGTTAGAATCACAAATATTCCCCTAGCTTGGTAACATTAATCTATTGGTTTATGAACTGGTAGGCGCGAATCCTATTGATAGATCTATCGGGTTTGACAACCCCATCCGGGCTAGTCGCGCTAGCATTTAACGGGTGTTTAGTACTTCGAGGTTAACAAAACGCACTTGATTCGGTGCAGATATTATTATACATCTGGGGTATTCATCATTATTATTGTTAAGGCTTGTTACCAGGTGCCCATGGTTGTAGAATGTTTTTATTACACTGCGGTGTAAGGATATTTATGGAAACTGAAATCTTGTGGTCCATTACTGTTAATGAAAGTATTATTTATGCTAAACCTATGAACTCACCAACCTTTTGGTTGACACTTTTAAGCATGTTTATTCTCAGGTACGAATTAAACCTTCCGCTGTGCATTTGCTCGTTTGAAAGACATTACATGGAGTCGTTCATGGCATATAGAGGTCAGTACCTCGCAATAGGACCAGATGTTGAAGACTTCATCCAGGTGGATTAGGACGGGTCATTACATATACTTTCATGAATCTGCGTATATGTGCGTACTGAGCTAGTTTATGCTCTGGGATCTTTATTCATGATTAATTACTTTCGTTAATATCTTACAACGTGTTATTAAGTGTTTAATCACTTAACTTGATCCTCGAATGCTTTTACGACCGTTAGCGTCACTTGTCATTTGAAACGAGCTATGTACTTGGTACACGTTTAACTTTGGTCATAATTGGAATATTATGACTACTTGAAACTAATTGTTATTTTTCTAGTGACAATTACTTGGCTTATTGGTTGCTTAATTACGCTTAGTGTTTTACTAATGCGCACTAGTTAGTCTTAATGGACTTAAGCCCACCCTACTCTAGCTAATGGACTTTTAAATTAGCCCAATTTTAATGAAATTATGACCCATTAAAATGTAAGACAAAAACCCATTTAGATGAGCCAACATACTAGCATTTTTGTTAGCCACTACTACACATGTTGTAAGGGATCCCAACAACAAGCACCACCTTTAGACCACCACCATGCAAAAAGCAAAAAGTTGTCCCTCTTGTCCCCCATGGTGCCTACGATTTTGGAGACACCAAACCACCCCTCCACCACTATAAATACAAGCCTTATTCTTTTATTTCACACTTGATCTCATTCTCATTTTACACACACTTGCTCTCTAATTTTCTCTCTAGTCTTTCTCACACTAAAATTGTAAGTTCTTAAAATTTTCTTCTTCTTCTTCTTCTCTTCTTAATCACGACATCATCATCATCATAAGATCAAGCTTTTTAGCTTTTTGATCTTGTTATATCTTGTAGATTTAAACTTTGATTTGAATCCTTCAAGGACAAGAAAGATTCAAGCTTTCTAGCTTTGGATCTTCATTACTTTGATGGATCTAAGCTTTATAGCTTAAGATCACTTTATTTTTGTTAAAAGGTCAAAACTTGTGTTTATGATCTTCATGAAACTTGAAGATCTAGCTTTTTGCTTTAAAGATCTTCAAGAACATAAAAGATTCAAGCTTTCTAGCTTTGGATCTTCATTACTTTGATGTATCTAAGCTTTATAGCTTAATATCACTTTGTTTTTGTTAAAAGATCAAAACTTGTGTTTATGATCTTCATGAAACTTGAAGATCTAGCTTTATGCTTTAAAGATCTTCAAGAACATAAAAGATTCAAGCTTTCTAGCTTTGGATCTTCATTACTTTGTTGGATCTAAGTTTTGTAGCTTAAGATCACTTTGTTTTTGTTAAAAGATCAAAACTTGTGTTTATGATCTTCATGAAACTTGAAGATCTAGCTTTTTGCATTAAAGATCTTCAAGGACATAAAAGATTCAAGCTTTCTAGCTTTGAATCTTCATATTATTGTTAAGGAATCCAAGCTTTCTAGCTTAGGGTTTCATTACTTTGTTAGATCTAAGTTATGTAACTTATGGTCTTGCTTGATTGATTTGAATCAAAGTTTGTAGCTTTAAATGCTGAATAGAACTTGTATTTGTGTTGAAACTAAGAACATGATGTAACCTTGGTTTATCATCCTTCTAAAACTCTTAAGTGAGTTGTATTTCTTCTTATTCTTAACATTGTGTGTTGATGGTTAGAACTTGGTCAAAGTGATGCTAAAACATCAAAGAGTTATACACTTGAGGCTTATACGCATCAAGGATGAGAACCGTGATAAGCATCAAGCACCAAGAAACCCACTGGAGCACTTGTTTTCTGTTTTTCAGGGTCTGATCAGACTCCTGGGACTTCTGGAAAGTTGATTTCCAGATATTTCGGTTTGAGTAGATGACTTTTCGTTTAAGACTCACCTAAATCCGATATACGGTTTAGGATTTATAGCCTTCCAAAAATCACTATGCCTTTGTAACGACGTGCTGAAAATTCTGACCTACTCGCGCTTGAACCGTCGCCACCGTCAAACGACATCGAGTTAGGATCTTAAAATTGGACAGCGGTACGAGGACTCACATACGGAGCCTTGGCCACTGACCATGCGTCTTTTCAGTTTGTATAAAGGTCGTAGCAGCTGTCCGAAATCAGCCCTTCGTTTAGACCTCTATTCTTGTTGAAAACTTACTTTATCTTTTACGAATGATGATGATGATGATGATACTCAAGACTTAACTTATTTACTTTTAAACTTTTAGGGACGATTTACTGACTTAGTAACCATTGACTTAGGTTGAGGACCTTTTGGATCGACCAACTTACTTGTTTGGACCGACTTACTACTTGCTTACATTTTCGTATCGATTTTACCGCACATTCACTGTAAGTTATAGCTCCCTTTTTACTTTAACTATTTTTGGGATTGAGAATACATGAGCTTTTTATGTTTTACATACTAGACAAGAGTACTTAAACTTTATATATGTGTGGGTGATATAACGGCACAAAGATTCCCCTTAGCACGGTAACGTTTAGTCATTGGTTTATGAACCGGTGAACGCGAATCTTAGATATGGATCCATAGGGTTTGACATCCCCACCCGGGCTAGTCGCGCTAGCATTTAACGGGTGTTTAATACTTCATAAACTTACGCACTCGCCAAGTGTACTTTTAGGGGGTGATATTTATATTACTTTGTTAAGTTAGTTACCGGGTGCCCACGGATAAGCATATACTTTATCATACTGATTTGAAATACTGATTTGAAGCACTAAAATCTCGTGGTCTACATTACATTACTGATTACAATTAAACTATAGCTCACCAACATTCGTGTTGACATTTTTAAGCATGTATTTCTCAGGTGCTTAGACGTTGTTGCTTCCGCTGCTAGACTTGCTGTTATAGTCTTGGTGTTATAGACTTGCTGTTACAGACTCGCTGTGTTAGACTTCCGCTGCATTGTTTAGAGATGTCTCAATCATGGAACCTTTACTTTGCATTCACAACTTATGTTACATTTGAACAATGGTTTTGTAATGACCTTTGGGTCACGTACTTATGTTAATGCTTTCTATTCATAGAAGCACGTTAACTTTTGTAAAACATTTGACGCTAGTAAAAACGTTACTTTTTCATGAATGCAAAACTTGTTTTTAAACAGCATATAGCGTTGTAACCGTTTAATGATCCTGTTGTTGATGATCCGTACACGTTAATTTTGTACGGGGTGTCACAATGGGTAAGCTCAGTTCAATGCGTACCTAAGAAGGGTGGCATCACTGTCATCATAAATGATGATGATGAGCTTATTCCTACTAGGTGTAAAGACCCAGAAAATTTCATAATAATAAATTAATTACATGATAAAATGTTTCCGACACGATAAGCGAACCTATTATGCTGAATCTTAAAACTTTTCGAACTAGTTTACACATTCATGTACCTTTCGATTTTTTTTACGAACGTCATAACCTGTGATAATTATATAATCGTTTTATTTTTATGATGTAAGTTTTTTTAATTTATAAGAAGAAACGCAATTAAATCAAAGATATACAAGTAAAACACTAATTTGCTACAGTGTTTTCGAATTGCTACAGTGCCCGAAAAGCTACACTACCTCTATTTGCTACAGTAAAATACTATTTGCTACGGTAAAAATCATTTTGCTACAGTAACACTATTTGAGGGGGTTCACTGTTTGAGGCGGCTTCACTGTTTTAACACGTTTTAATTACATTATATTATTATATTATATTATTATATTATTTAAATTATTATTATTATATCTATATATATGATTATTGATCTGTGAGGAACACATAAACCTAAACATTTTTACTTCGCATTATTACTTATTGTATCACTTATACAAACCCATACTTCAATTCATTTTTGTCAAAAGAAATATTACTCTCTATAATTTCTAGTTAGAATCTCAAATTAGTAGTATGGCATTATAACAAGTATTACACGGGTGTTTTTAATTCGGGTTTCAAACCGATTATAACTAAGAAAATATTGGGTATTGTTCGAGTTATTGTTCTTGAATTCAAGGCCAACCGTGCAGTCGTCTACCATCATTACGTCTACGCAGTTTATGTACAATATTGAATCTCAATATTGAACCGTGAGTTTATAGATCACTTTTTAAATACTTTAATTATTTTTGGGCTGAGAATACATGCAATTTATTTATACGCAATGGACACAAGTATTTACTTATTTAATTCTACACTGAGTTTAAACCGAAAATCCCTTAGCTTTGGTAACTAGTAGCTGCCAGTACATAGGATGTGAACTGGTGGGCGCGAATAATTGTATATGGATCCATAGGGCTTGACATCCCCGTCCGAGATAGTAGCGCTAGCCTTTTAACGGACGTATGTTATTTGAGTTTACGACACGTTGGTTTGCGTGTATTAAAACGAATAAGGTAATTATTATTATATCGTTAAGTTTAGTTACCAGGGTGCTCTGTTACGTAGAATCTATTGATAAACTTTTGATGAAATCTTGTGGTCCATCTTTATATACTTATGACTCGAGAAATTAAACCTATAACTCACCAACATTCGTGTTGACCTTTTTAGCATGTTTTATTCTCAGGTTCTTAGACTGCTTCCGCTGTGATGTGCTTGTTGCCTGCATGGAGTCTCTCATGCTTTGTATAAAGTTTATTGTATTCGAAACAAAACTACGTTGTGTAATAAATAATTTGACTGTGATGTCAACCTGTAAGATAAAGACTTATATATTTCCGGGGATTTACTTATACTTATGTAATCGCCCACATGTTTATAACTTTCTATATTTAGAAAGTCACTTATTTTAATGAATGCAATATTTTTATTAAAACGTATCATGTAGAGGTCAAAACCTCACTATGGAATCAATGAATAACGTGTCGCGTCAATAGCGATTTTGACGGGTCGTTACACTAGGACTGTAACAGGATGGCGTGTTTGTATTGATTATAGAAAATTCAATGACGCCACACGAAAAGATCACTTTCCATTACCTTTCATTGATCAAATGTTAGAAAGATTAGCCGGAAATAGTTATTTTTGTTTTCTTGACGGTTTCTCCTAATACTTTCAAATTCCAATCGCACCCGAGGACCAAGAGAAAACCACCTTCACGTGCCCTTATGGTACTTTTGCTTACAAACGCATGCCATTTGAACTTTGCAACGCTCCTGCAACCTTTCAAAGGTGCATGATAGCAATTTTTCATGACATGATAGAAGAATGCATGGAAGTTTTCATGGATGACTTTTCAGTCTTCGGTGATACTTTTGAAACATGTCTAGTTAATCTTGAACAAATGCTTATTAGATGCGAGAAATCAAATCTATTACTTAATTGGGAGAAATGCCATTTCATGGTTAAAGAAGGCATCGTTCTTGGTCATAAAATTTCAAGTGAAGGAATTGAAGTGGATAAAGCTAAAGTAGATGTAATTGCTAAACTTTCACATCCCACCAATGTTAGAGGAGTTAGGAGTTTTCTAGGACATGCCGGTTTTTACCGACGTTTCATAAAAGATTTTTCTAAAATTGCCACTCCAATGAACAAACTCCTTGAAAAGGATGCTCCATTTATCTTTTCGGATGAATGCATCAAATCTTTTAATATTATTAAAGAACAACTCACTAATGCGCCGATTATGATAACTCCAAACTGGAAGTTACCATTTGAACTTATGTGCGATGCAAGTGATTTTGCAATGGGAGCCATTTTAGGTCAAAGAATTGACAAATGATTCAAACCTATATATTATGCTAGTAAGACCTTACAAGGAGCACAGAAGAATTACACAACTACTGAAAAAGAACTCCTTGCTATTGTCTTTGCTTTTGACAAATTTCGTTCATATCTCGTTCTAGCTAAAACGGTGGTCTATATTGATCATTCTGCCCTTAAATATTTGTTTTCAAAACAAGATGCCAAACCACGATTAATCGGTTGGATCTTACTTTTACAAGAATTTGATATTGAAATCCGAGATAAAAAGGGAGCAGAAAATCTCGCCGCTGATCATCTTTCTCGTCTTGAAAATCCTGAATTAGAAGTTCTAAATGAATCAGCCATACAAGATAACTTTCCTGATGAATACCTTTTGAAAATAGATAAAAGTGAAATTCCATGGTTTGCAGACTTTGCAAACTACTTAGCATGTGGATTCCTTGAAAAAGGGTTATCGTACCAAAAACGAAAGAAATTTTTTAGTGATATAAAACACTATTTCTGGGAAGATCCACATTTGTTTAAAAGTTGTCCCGACGGAATAATATGCCGATGTGTATTTGGGAATGAAGCTATACAAATCTTAAACCATTGTCACGCAGGACCAACTGGAGGGCATTATGGGCCTCAACTCACCGGAAGAAAAGTTTACAAAGCTGGATTCTATTGGCCTTCAATTTTCAAAGATGCACACCTTCTTTGTAAATCTTGTGATGCATGTCAAAGGGCCGGAAAAATAAGTCAACGTGATGAAATGCCACAAAATGTCATTCAAGTATGTGAAGTTTTTGACATTTGGGGTATTGACTTTATGGGTCCGTTTCCAAAATCTCATAATAATCTCTACATTCTCGTTGCCATTGATTATGTATCTAAATGGGCGGAAGCGCAAGCACTCCCAACAAATGATGCACGAGTTGTAGTCAACTTCTTAAAATGTCTTTTTGCAAGGTTCGGAACACCGAAAGCTTTAATAAGTGATCGGGGTACTCATTTTTGTAATAATCAACTTGAGAAAGTTCTCAAAAGATATGGAGTAACTCATAAACTCTCAACCGCTTATCATCCACAAACAAGTGGATAAGTTGAAAATACTAACCGAGCATTAAAACGTATTCTAGAAAAAACTGTAGGAGCAAATTCGAAGGAATGGTCCATGAAATTGGAGGATGAACTTTGGGCTTTTAGAACAGCCTACAAAACTCCAATTGGCACCACACCTTTTAAACTCATTTACGGAAAAACATGTCACCTTCCAGTAGAAATTGAGCACAAAGCATTTTGGGCTTTGAAGACATGTAATCTTGATTTGCATGAAGCTGGACGCCTACGGTTAAGTCAACTAAATGAATTAGAAGAATTAAGGCATGATGCATATGCAAATTCGTTAATCAATAAGGAAAGAACGAAGAAATGGCATGATAAAAGAATCAGAAGTTCAAAAGAATTTAATGAAGGAGACATATGAAATGTCCCGTTCTTATTGATTAAAAACGTTCCATATTAATTGATTTCGTTGCGAGGTTTTGACCTCTATATGAGACATTTTTCAAAGACTGCATTCATTTTAAAACAAACCATAACCTTTATTTCATCAATAAAGGTTTAAAAAGCTTTACGTAGATTATCAAATAATGATAATCTAAAATATCCTGTTTACACACGACCATTACATAATGGTTTACAATACAAATATGTTACAACAAAATAAGTTTCTTGAATGCAGTTTTTACACAATATCATACAAGCATGGACTCCAAATCTCGTCCTTATTTAAGTATGCGATAGCGGAAGCTCTTAATAATCACCTGAGAATAAACATGCTTAAAACGTCAACAAAAATGTTGGTGAGTTATAGGTTTAACCTATATATATCAAATCGTAACAATAGACCACAAGATTTCATATATCAATACACATCCCATACATAGAGATAAAAATCATTCATATGGTGAACACCTGGTAACCGACAATAACAAGATGCATATATAAGAATATCCCCATCATTCCGGGACACCCTTCGGATATGATATAAATTTCGAAGTACTAAAGCATCCGGTACTTTGGATGGGGTTTGTTAGGCCCAATAGATCTATCTTTAGGATTCGCGTCAATTACGGTGTCTGTTCCCTAATTCTTAGATTACCAGACTTAATAAAAAGGGGCATATTCGATTTCGATAATTCAACCATAGAATGTAGTTTCACGTACTTGTGTCTATTTTGTAAATCATTTATAAAACCTGCATGTATTCTCATCCCAAAAATATTAGATTTTAAAAGTGGGACTATAACTCACTTTCACAGATTTTTACTTCGTCGGGAAGTAAGACTTGGCCACTGGTTGATTCACGAACCTATAACAATATATACATATATATCAAAGTATGTTCAAAATATATTTACAACACTTTTAATATATTTTGATGTTTTAAGTTTATTAAGTCAGCTGTCCTCGTTAGTAACCTACAACTAGTTGTCCACAGTTAGATGTACAGAAATAAATCGATAAATATTATCTTGAATCAATCCACGACCCAGTGTATACGTATCTCAGTATTGATCACAACTCAAACTATATATATTTTGGAATCAACCTCAACCCTGTATAGCTAACTCCAACATTCACATATAGAGTGTCTATGGTTGTTCCGAAATATATATAGATGTGTCGACATGATAGGTCGAAACATTGTATACGTGTCTATGGTATCTCAAGATTACATAATATACAATACAAGTTGATTAAGTTATGGTTGGAATAGATTTGTTACCAATTTTCACGTAGCTAAAATGAGAAAACTTATCCAATCTTGTTTTACCCATAACTTCTTCATTTTAAATCCGTTTTGAGTGAATCAAATTGCTATGGTTTCATATTGAACTCTATTTTATGAATCTAAACAGAAAAGTATAGGTTTATAGTCGGAAAAATAAGTTACAAGTCGTTTTTGTAAAGGTAGTCATTTCAGTCGAAAGAACGACGTCTAGATGACCATTTTAGAAAACATACTTCCACTTTGAGTTTAACCATAATTTTTGGATATAGTTTCATGTTCATAATAAAAATAATTTTCTCAGAATAACAACTTTTAAATCAAAGTTTATCATAGTTTTTAATTAACTAACCCAAAACAGCCCGCGGTGTTACTACGACGGCGTAAATCCGATTTTACGGTGTTTTTCGTGTTTCCAGGTTTTAAATCATTAAGTTAGCATATCATATAGATATAGAACATGTTTTTAGTTGATTTTAAAAGTCAAGTTAGAAGGATTAACTTTTGTTTGCGAACAAGTTTAGAATTAACTAAACTATGTTCTAGTGATTACAAGTTTAAACCTTCGAATAAGATAGCTTTATATGTATGAATCGAATGATGTTATGAACATCATTACTACCTTAATTTCCTTGGATAAACCTACTGGAAAAGAGAAAAATGGATCTAGCTTCAATGGATCCTTGGATGGCTCGAAGTTCTTGAAGCAGAATCATGACACGAAAACAAGTTCAAGTAAGATCATCACTTGAAATAAGATTGTTATAGTTATAGAAATTAAACCAAAGTTTGAATATGATTATTACCTTGTATTAGAATGATAACCTACTGTAAGAAACAAAGATTTCTTGAGGTTGGATGATCACCTTACAAAATTGGAAGTGAGCTAGCAAACTTGAAAGTATTCTTGATTTTATGAAACTAGAACTTTTGAAATTTATGAAGAACACTTAGAACTTGAAGATAGAACTTGAGAGAGATCAATTAGATGAAGAAAATTGAAGAATGAAAGTGTTTGTAGGTGTTTTTGGTCGTTGGTGTATGGATTAGATATAAAGGATATGTAATTTTGTTTTCATGTAAATAAGTCATGAATGATTACTCATATTTTTGTAATTTTATGAGATATTTCATGCTAGTTGCCAAATGATGGTTCCCACATGTGTTAGGTGACTCACATGGGCTGCTAAGAGCTGATCATTGGAGTGTATATACCAATAGTACATACATCTAAAAGCTGTGTATTGTACGAGTACGAATACGGGTGCATACGAGTAGAATTGTTGATGAAACTGAACGAGGATGTAATTGTAAGCATTTTTGTTAAGTAGAAGTATTTTGATAAGTGTATTTAAGTCTTTCAAAAGTGTATAAATACATATTAAAACACTACATGTATATACATTTTAACTGAGTCGTTAAGTCATCGTTAGTCGTTACATGTAAGTGTTGTTTTGAAACCTTTAGGTTAACGATCTTGTTAAATGTTGTTAACCCAATGTTTATAATATCAAATGAGATTTTAAATTATTATATTATCATGATATTATCATGTATGAATATCTCTTAATATGATATATATACATTAAATGTCTTTACAACGATAATCGTTACATATATGTCTCGTTTAAAAATCATTAAATTAGTAGTCTTGTTTTTACATATGTAGTTCATTGTTAATATACTTTATGATATGTTTTATTATCATAGTATCATGTTAACTATATATATATATATCCATATATATGTCATCATATAGTTTTTACAAGTTTTAACGTTCGTGAATCACCGATCAACTTGGGTGGTCAATTGTCTATATGAAACATATTTCAATTAATCAAGTCTTAACAAGTTTGATTGCTTAACATGTTGGAAACATTTAATCATGTAAATATCAATCTCAATTAATATATATAAACATGGAAAAGTTCGGGTCACTACAGTACCTACCCGTTAAATAAATTTCGTCCCGAAATTTTAAGCTGTTGAAGGTGTTGACGAATCTTTTGAAAATAGATGCGGGTATTTCTTCTTCATCTGATCTTCACGCTCCCAGGTGAACTCGGGTCCTCTACGAGCATTCCATCGAACCTTAACAATTGGTATCTTGTTTTGCTTAAGTCTTTTAACCTCACGATCCATTATTTCGACGGGTTCTTCGATGAATTGAAGTTTTTCGTTGATTTGGATTTCATCTAACGGAATAGTGAGATCTTCTTTAGCAAAACATTTCTTTAAATTCGAGACGTGGAAAGTGTTATGTACAGCCGCGAGTTGTTGAGGTAACTCTAGTCGGTAAGCTACTGGTCCGACACGATCAATAATCTTGAATGGTCCAATATACCTTGGATTTAATTTCCCTCGTTTACCAAATCGAACAACGCCTTTCCAAGGTGCAACTTTAAGCATGACCATCTCTCCAATTTCAAATTCTATATCTTTTCTTTTAATGTCAGCGTAGCTCTTTTGTCGACTTTGGGCGGTTTTCAACCGTTGTTGAATTTGGATGATCTTCTCGGTAGTTTCTTGTATAATCTCCGGACCCGTAATCTGTCTATCCCCCACTTCACTCCAACAAATCGGAGACCTGCACTTTCTACCATAAAGTGCTTCAAACGGCGCCATCTCAATGCTTGAATGGTAGCTGTTGTTGTAGAAAAATTCTGCTAATGGTAGATGTCGATCCCAACTGTTTCCGAAATCAATAACACATGCTCGTAGCATGTATTCAAGCGTTTGTATCGTCCTTTCGCTCTGCCCATCAGTTTGTGGATGATAGGCAGTACTCATGTCTAGACGAGTTCCTAATGCTTGCTGTAATGTCTGCCAGAATCTTGAAATAAATCTGCCATCCCTATCAGAGATAATAGAGATTGGTATTCCATGTCTGGAGACGACTTCCTTCAAATACAGTCGTGCTAACTTCTCCATCTTGTCATCTTCTCTTATTGGTAGGAAGTGTGCTGATTTGGTGAGACGATCAACTATTACCCAAATAGTATCAAAACCACTTGCAGTCCTTGGCAATTTAGTGATGAAATCCATGGTAATATTTTCCCATTTCCATTCCGGGATTTCGGGTTGTTAAAGTAGACCTGATGGTTTCTGATGCTCAGCTTTGACCTTAGAACACGTCAAACATTCTCCTACGTATTTAGCAACATCGGCTTTCATACCCGGCCACCAAAAATGTTTCTTGAGATCCTTGTACATCTTCCCCGTTCCAGGATGTATTGAGTATCTGGTTTTATGAGCTTCTCTAAGTACCATTTCTCTCATATCTCCAAATTTTGGTACCCAAATCCTTTCAGCCCTATACCGGGTTCCGTCTTCTCGAATATTAAGATGCTTCTCCGATCCTTTGGGTATTTCATCCTTTAAATTTCCCTCTTTTAAAACTCCTTGTTGCGCCTCCTTTATTTGAGTAGTAATGTTATTATGAATCATTATATTCATAGATTTTACTCGAATGGGTTCTCTGTCCTTCCTGCTCAAGGCATCGGCTACCACATTTGCCTTCCCCGGGTGGTAACGAATCTCAAAGTCGTAATCATTCAATAATTCAATCCACCTACGCTGCCTCATATTCAGTTGTTTCTGATTAAGTATGTGTTGAAGACTTTTGTGGTCAGTATATATAATACTTTTGACCCTATATAAGTAGTGCCTCCAAGTCTTTAATGCAAAAACAACCGCGCCTAATTCCAAATCATGCGTCGTATAATTTTGTTCGTGAATCTTCAATTGTCTAGACGCATAAGCAATCACCTTCGTTCGTTGCATTAATACACAACCGAGAGCTTGCTTTGATGCGTCACAATAAATCACAAAATCATCATTCCCTTCAGGCAATGACAATATAGGTGCCGTAGTTAGCTTTTTCTTCAATAACTGAAACGCTTTCTCTTGTTCATCATTCCATTCAAATTTCTTCCCTTTATGCGTTAATGCAGTCAAGGGTTTTGCTATTCTGGAAAAGTCTTGGATGAACCTTCTGTAGTAACCAGCTAGTCCTAAAAACTGGCGTATGTGTTTCGGAGTTTTCGGGGTTTCCCACTTTTCAACAGTTTCTATCTTTGCCGGATCCACCTTAATACCTTCTTTGTTCACTATGTGACCGAGGAATTGAACTTCTTCCAACCAAAATGCACACTTTGAAAACTTAGCGTACAATTCTTCTTTCCTCAATACTTCTAACACCTTTCTCAAATGTTCACCGTGTTCTTGGTCATTCTTTGAGTAAATAAGTATGTCATCAATGAAAACAATGACAAACTTGTCAAGGTATGGTCCACACACTCGGTTCATAAGGTCCATGAACACAGCTGGTGCATTAGTTAAACCAAACGGCATGACCATAAACTCGTAATGACCGTAACGTGTTCTGAAAGCAGTCTTTGGAATATCATCTTCTTTCACCCGCATTTGATGATACCCGGAACGTAAGTCAATCTTTGAATAAACAGACGAGCCTTGTAGTTGATCAAATAAGTCGTCGATTCTCGGTAGTGGGTAGCAGTTCTTGATGGTAAGTTTGTTCAACTCTCGGTAGTCGATACACAACCTGAATGTACCATCTTTCTTCTTGACAAACAAAACAGGAGCTCCCCACGGTGATGTGCTTGGTCGAATGAAACCATGCTCTAAAAGTTCTTGTAATTGGCTTTGCAGTTCTTTCATCTCGCTAGGTGCGAGTCTATAAGGAGCACGAGCTATTGGTGCAGCTCCTGGTACAAGATCTATTTGAAATTCAACGGATCGATGTGGGGGTAATCCCGGTAATTCTTTCGGAAATACATCGGGAAAATCTTTTGCAATGGGAACATCATTGATGCTCTTTTCTTCAGTTTGTACTTTCTCGAAGTGTGCTAGAACAGCATAGCAACCTTTTCTTATTAGTTTTTGTGCCTTCAAATTACTAATAAGATGTAGCTTCGTGTTGCCCTTTTCTCCGTACACCATTAAGGGTTTTCCTTTTTCTCGTATAATGCGAATTGCATTTTTGTAACAAACGATCTCCGCTTTCACTTCTTTCAACCAGTCCATACCGATTATCACATCAAAACTCCCTAACTCTACTGGTATCAAATCAATCTTAAATGTTTCGCTAACCAGTTTAATTTCTCGATTCCGACATATATTATCTGCTGAAATTAATTTACCATTTGCTAATTCGAGTAAAAATTTACTATCCAAAGGCGTCAATGGACAACTTAATTTAGCACAAAAATCTCTACTCATATAGCTTCTATCCGCACCCGAATCAAATAAAACGTAAGCAGATTTATTGTCAATAAGAAACGTACCCGTAACAAGCTCCGGGTCTTCCTGTGCCTCTACCGCATTAATATTGAAAACTCTTCCACGGCCTTGTCCATTCGTGTTCTCCTGGTTCGGGCAATTTCTAATAATGTGGCCTGGTTTTCCACATTTATAACAAACTACATTGGCATAACTTGCTCCGACACTACTTGCTCCGCCATTACTCATTCCGACACCATTTGTTCCTTTCATTCTATTAACCCCTGGTCCGTAGACCTCACACTTCGCCGCGCTATGACCATTTCTTTTACACTTGTTGCAAAATTTGGTGCAGAACTCCGAGTGATTCTTTTCACACCTTTGGCATAGCTGCTTCTGATTGTTGTTGTTGTTGTGGTTATTATTGTTGTTGGGATGATTGTTGTAGTTGCTGTTGTTGTTGTTGTTGTTGTTGTTGGGCCGTTTGTTGTAGTTGCGATTGATGTTGCGATTGTTGGGATAATTGTTGCGATTATTGTTGTAATTGCTGTTGTTGTTGTATTGGTGATTCTTATCACCGTTTTCCTCCCACTTTCTTTTGACTTGCTTCACATTGGCCTCTTCAGCAGTCTGTTCTTTAATTCTTTCTTCAATCTGGTTCACTAGTTTGTGAGCCATTCTACATGCCTGTTGTATGGAGGCGGGCTCGTGTGAACTTATATCTTCTTGGATTCTTTCCGGTAATCCTTTCACAAACGCGTCGATCTTCTCTTCCTCATCTTCGAATGCTCCCGGACACAATAGGCACAATTCTGTGAATCGTCTTTCGTACGTGGTAATATCAAATCCTTGGATTCGTAACCCTCTAAGTTCTGTCTTGAGCTTATTGACCTCGGTTCTGGGACGGTACTTCTCGTTCATCAAGTGCTTGAATGCTGACCACGGTAGTGCGTACGCATCATCTTGTCCCACTTGCTCTAGATAGGTATTCCACCATGTTAACGCAGAACCTGTGAAGGTATGCGTAGCGTACTTCACTTTGTCCTCTTCAGTACACTTACTTATGGCAAACACCGATTCAACCTTCTCGGTCCACCGTTTCAATCCGATCGGTCCTTCGGTTCCATCAAATTCCAAAGGTTTGCAGGCAGTGAATTCTTTGTAGGTGCATCCTACACGATTTCCTGTACTGCCAGATCTAAGGTTATTGTTGGTATGTAGCGCAGCCTGTACTGCGGCTATGTTTGAAGCTAGAAAAGTACGGAATTCCTCTTCATTCATATTCACGGTGTGTCGAGTAGTCGGTGCCATTTCCTTCAAAATAGTCAAATGGAACAAGTTAATCATACAGAATATTAAAAGTAGTTAATAGTATTTCGTAGCAAAATATGAACTCATTTATAAAAGCTTTTTCTTCATATTAGCGTTTTATAAGTTTAAATTCGGGTAGTACCTACCCGTTAAGTTCATACTTAGTAGCTAATATACAATTCAACTACTACAATTCTATATGAAAAACTGATTATAATAATATTTCGCGTTCAAACTTTTATACAATATTTTACAAACTTACAATACCGCTTATTTTACATAAAGCATGAAATATAGCACACAATAACTTTGATACAAGATAGTTGTGAAGACAATTCTAGCTAGTACACAAGTCGTTCAGCAAAGACAATAAAGACACGTAATTCATACTTCCAGAAACAAGTCATGCATTCTGGTTTTACTAGGACTACTTCCCATCCTTGGTCTTGTGCAACATAACCGTTATGGCCGTTGATAAGACAGCGTGTTGTAACGTCATCAAAGGGACGAGGGTTACGTAATGTCCAACAGTCCCGTAATAATCTAAAAACCTCATTTCTTACCCCAATTATCGACTCCGTCACTTGTGGAAACGTTTTGTTTAATAGTTGTAGCCCGATGTTCTTGTTCTCACTTTGGTGAGAAGCGAACATTACTAATCCGTAAGCATAACATGCTTCTTTATGTTGCATGTTAGCCTCTTTTTCTAAATCACGAAGTCCAATATTCGGATATATTGAGTCAAAATAGTTTCTTAACCCGTTGCGTAAAATAGCATTTGGGTTCCCCGCAATATATGCGTCAAAGTAAACACATCGTAACTTATGGGTTTCCCAATGTGATATCCCCCATCTTTCAAACGAAAGTCTCTTATAAACCAAAACATTCTTGGAACGTTCTTCGAATGTCTTACAAACTGATCTCGCCTTAAATAGTTGTGCCGAAGAATTCTGGCCGACTCTAGACAAGATTTCATCAATCATGTCTCCGGGTAGGTCTCTTAAAATATTGGGTTGTCTATCCATTTTGTGTTTTTAAACTGTAAAATAGACAAGAGTTAGATTCATAAAAAAATACTTATTAATACAAGCAATTTTTACATATATCATAAAGCATAAGAACACTATATTACATATATTACACCACACGAATACAACTATCTTATTCCGACTCGCTCGTTTCTTCTTCTTCGGTTTTGGTTCGTTTTGCCAAGTTTCTAGGGATATATGATGTTCCCCTAATACGAGCCGTCGTTGTCCACATTGGTTTAGAAAAACCTGGTGGTTTAGAGGTTCCCGGGTCATTGTTACAACTTAAGGACTTCGGGGGTTGACGATACATATAAAGTTCATCGGGGTTGGAATTAGATTTCTCTATTTTTATGCCCTTTCCCTTATTATTTTCTTTTGCCTTTTTAAATTCAGTTGGGGTAATTTCTATAACATCATCGGAATTCTCGTCGGAATCCGATTCATCGGAGAATTGGTAATCCTCCCAATATTTTGCTTCCTTGGCGGAAACACCATTGACCATAATTAACTTTGGTCGGTTGGTTGAGGATTTTCTTTTACTTAACCGTTTTATTATTTCCCCCACCGGTTCTATTTCTTTATCCGGTTCCGATTCTTCTTCCGGTTCCGATTCTTCTTCCGGTTCCGACTCTTCTTCCGGTTCCGACTCTTCTTCCGGTTCCGACTCTTCTTCCGGTTCCTCTTCGGGAACTTGTGAATCAGTCCACAAATCATTCCAATTTACATTTGACTCTTCATTATTATTAGGTGAGTCAATGGGACTTGTTCTAGAGGTAGACATCTATCACATAATATCAAACACGTTAAGAGATTAATATATCACATAATATTCATATGTTAAAAATATATAGTTTCCAACAAAAATGTTAAGCAATCATTTTTAAAGAAAACACGGTCGAAGTCCAGACTCACTAATGCATCCTAACAAACTCGATAAGACACACTAATGCAAATTTTCTGGTTCTCTAAGACCAACGCTCGGATACCAACTGAAATGTCCCGTTCTTATTGATTAAAAACGTTCCATATTAATTGATTTCGTTGCGAGGTTTTGACCTCTATATGAGACGTTTTTCAAAGACTGCATTCATTTTAAAACAAACCATAACCTTTATTTCATCAATAAAGGTTTAAAAAGCTTTACGTAGATTATCAAATAATGATAATCTAAAATATCCTGTTTACACACGACCATTACATAATGGTTTACAATACAAATATGTTACAACAAAATAAGTTTCTTGAATGCAGTTTTTACACAATATCATACAAGCATGGACTCCAAATCTCGTCCTTATTTAAGTATGCGACAGCGGAAGCTCTTAATAATCACCTGAGAATAAACATGCTTAAAACGTCAACAAAAATGTTGGTGAGTTATAGGTTTAACCTATATATATCAAATCGTAACAATAGACCACAAGATTTCATATTTCAATACACATCCCATACATAGAGATAAAAATCATTCATATGGTGAACACCTGGTAACCGACAATAACAAGATGCATATATAAGAATATCCCCATCATTCCGGGACACCCTTCGGATATGATATAAATTTCGAAGTACTAAAGTATCCGGTACTTTGGATGGGGTTTGTTAGGCCCAATATGTAGTGACCCGAACTTTTCCATGTTTATATATATTAATTGAGATTGATATTTACATGATTAAATGTTTCCAACATGTTAAGCAATCAAACTTGTTAAGACTTGATTAATTGAAATATGTTTCATATAGACAATTGACCACCCAAGTTGACCGGTGATTCACGAACGTTAAAACTTGTAAAAACTATATGATGACATATATATGGATATATATATATATATAGTTAACATGATACTATGATAAGTAAACATATCATTAAGTATATTAACAATGAACTACATATGTAAAAACAAGACTACTAACTTAATGATTTTTAAACGAGACATATATGTAACGATTATCGTTGTAAAGACATTTAATGTATATATATCATATTAAGAGATATTCATACATGATAATATCATGATAATATAATAATTTAAAATCTCATTTGATATTATAAACATTGGGTTAACAACATTTAACAAGACCGTTAACCTAAAGGTTTAAAAACAACACTTACATGTAACGACTAACGATGACTTAACGACTCAGTTAAAATGTATATACATGTAGTGTTTTAATATGTATTTATACACTTTTGAAAGACTTCAATACACTTATCAAAATACTTCTACTTAACAAAAATGCTTACAATTACATCCTCGTTCAGTTTCATCAACAATTCTACTCGTATGCACCCGTATTCGTACTCGTACAATACACAGCTTTTAGATGTATGTACTATTGGTATATACACTCCAATGATCAGCTCTTAGCAGCCCATGTGAGTCACCTAACACATGTGGGAACCATCATTTGGCAACTAGCATGAAATATCTCATAAAATTACAAAAATATGAGTAATCATTCATGACTTATTTACATGAAAACAAAATTACATATCCTTTATATCTAATCCATACACCAACGACCAAAAACACCTACAAACACTTTCATTCTTCAATTTTCTTCATCTAATTGATCTCTCTCAAGTTCTATCTTCAAGTTCTAAGTGTTCTTCATATATTCTACAAGTTCTAGTTACATAAAATCAAGAATACTTTCAAGTTTGCTAGCTCACTTCCAATCTTGTAAGGTGATCATCCAACCTCAAGAAATCTTTGTTTCTTACAGTAGGTTATCATTCTAATACAAGGTAATAATCATATTCAAACTTTGGTTCAATTTCTATAACTATAACAATCTTATTTTAAGTGATGATCTTACTTGAACTTGTTTTCGTGTCATGATTCTGCTTCAAGAACTTCGAGCCATCCAAGGATCCATTGAAGCTAGATCTATTTTTCTCTTTTCCAGTAGGTTTATCCAAGGAACTTAAGGTAGTAATTATGTTCATAACATCATTCGATTCATACATATAAAGCTATCTTATTCGAAGGTTTAAACTTGTAATCACTAGAACATAGTTTAGTAAATTCTAAACTTGTTCGCAAACAAAAGTTAATCCTTCTAACTTGACTTTTAAAATTAACTAAACACATGTTCTATATCTATATGATATGCTAACTTAATGATTTAAAACCTGGAAACACGAAAAACACCGTAAAACCGGATTTACGCCTTCGTAGTAACACCGCGGGCTGTTTTGGGTTAGTTAATTAAAAACTATGATAAACTTTGATTTAAAAGTTGTTATTCTGAGAAAATGATTTTTATTATGAATATGAAACTATATCCAAAAATTATGGTTAAACTCAAAGTGGAAGTATGTTTTCTAAAATGGTCATCTAGACGTCGTTCTTTCGACTGAAATGACTACCTTTATAAAAACGACTTGTAACTTATTTTTCCGACTATAAACCTATACTTTTTCTGTTTAGATTCATAAAATAGAGTTCAATATGAAACCATAGCAATTTGATTCACTCAAAACGGATTTAAAATGAAGAAGTTATGGGTAAAACAAGATTGGATAATTTTTCTCATTTTAGCTACGTGAAAATTGGTAACAAATCTATTCCAACCATAACTTAATCAACTTGTATTGTATATTATGTAATCTTGA
Source organism: Rutidosis leptorrhynchoides (assembly GCF_046630445.1). Classification (NCBI taxonomy): domain Eukaryota; kingdom Viridiplantae; phylum Streptophyta; class Magnoliopsida; order Asterales; family Asteraceae; genus Rutidosis; species Rutidosis leptorrhynchoides. The sequence goes on along the minus strand of NC_092335.1, from coordinate 19,129,246 downwards.
GATACCATAGACACGTATACAATGTTTCGACCTATCATGTCGACACATCTATATATATTTCGGAACAACCATAGGCACTCTATATGTGAATGTTGGAGTTAGCTATACAGGGTTGAGGTTGATTCCAAAATATATATAGTTTGAGTTGTGATCAATACTGAGATACGTATACACTGGGTCGTGGATTGATTCAATATAATATTTATCAATTTATTTCTGTACATCTAACTGTGGACAACTAGTTGTAGGTTACTAACGAGGACAGCTGACTTAATAAACTTAAAACATCAAAATATATTAAAAGTGTTGTAAATATATTTTGAACATACTTTGATATATATGTATATATTGTTATAGGTTCGTGAATCAACCAGTGGCCAAATCTTACTTCCCGACGAAGTAAAAATCTGTGAAAGTGAGTTATAGTCCCACTTTTAAAATCTAATATTTTTGGGATGAGAATACATGCAGGTTTTATAAATGATTTACAAAATAGACACAAGTAAGTGAAACTACATTCTATGGTTGAATTATCGAAATCGAATATGCCCCTTTTTATTAAGTCTGGTAATCTAAGAATTAGGGAACAGACACCCTAATTGACGCGAATCCTAAAGATAGATCTATTGGGCTTAACAAACCCCATCCAAAGTACCGGATGCTTTAGTACTTTGAAATTTATATCATATCCGAAGGGTGTCCCGGAATGATGGGGATATTCTTATATATGCATCTTGTTAATGTCGGTTACCAGGTGTTCACCATATGAATGATTTTTATCTCTATGTATGGGATGTGTATTGAAATATGTATTGAAATATGAAATCTTGTGGTCTATTATTATGATTTGATATATATAGGTTAAACCTATAACTCACCAACATTTTTGTTGACGTTTTAAGCATGTTTATTCTCAGGTGATTATTAAGAGCTTCCGCTGTCGCATACTTAAATAAGGATGAGATTTGGAGTCCATGCTTGTATGATATTGTGTAAAAACTGCATTCAAGAAACTTATTTTGTTGTAACATATTTGTATTGTAAACCATTATGTAATGATCGTGTGTAAACAGGATATTTTAGATTATCATTATTTGATAATCTACGTAAAGCTTTTTAAACCTTTATTGATGAAATAAAGGTTATGGTTTGTTTTAAAATGAATGCAGTCTTTGAAAAACGTCTCATATAGAGGTCAAAACCTCGCAACGAAATCAATTAATATGGAACGTTTTTAATCAATAAGAACGGGACATTTCAGTTGGTATCCGAGCGTTGGTCTTAGAGAACCAGAATTTTGCATTAGTGTGTCTTATCGAGTTTGTTAGGATGCATTAGTGAGTCTGGACTTCGACCGTGTTTACTTGAAAAATGATTGCTTAACAAATTTTGTTGGAAACTATATATTTTTAACATGTGAATATTATGTGATATATTAATCTCTTAACGCATTTGATATTATGTGATAGATGTCTACCTCTAGAACAAGTCCCATTGACTCACCTAATAATAATGAAGAGTCAAATGTAAATTGGAATGATTCGTGGACTGATTCACAAGTTCCCGAAGAGGAACCGGAAGAAGAGTCGGAACCGGAAGAAGAATCGGAACCGGAAGAAGAATCGGAACCGGATGAAGAAATAGAACCGGTGGGGGAAATAATAAAACGGTTAAGTAAAAGAATATCCTCAACCAACCGACCAAGGTTAATTATGGTAAATGGTGTTTCCGCCAAGGAAGCAAAATATTGGGAGGATTACCAATTCTCCGATGAATCGGATTCCGACGAGAATTCCGATGATGTTATAGAAATTACCCCAACTGAATTTAAAAAGGCAAAAGAAAATAATAAGGGAAAGGGCATAAAAATAGAGAAATCTAATTCTAACCCCGATGAACTTTATATGTATCGTCAACCCCCGAAGTCCTTAAGTTGTAACAATGACCCGGGAACCTCTAAACCACCAGGTTTTTCTAAACCAATGTGGATCACGACGGCTCGTATTAGGGGAACATCATATATCCCTAGAAACTTGGCAAAACGAACTAAAACCGAAGAAGAAGAAACAAGCGAGTCGGAATAAGATAGTTGTATTCGTGTGGTGTAATATATGTAATATAGTGTGCTTATGCTTTATGATATATGTAAAAATTGCTTGTATTAATAAGTATTTTTTTTATGAATCTAACTCTTGTCTATTTTACAGTATAAAAACACAAAATGGATAGACTACCCAATATTTTAAGAGACCTACCCGGAGACATGATTGATGAAATCTTGTCTAGAGTCGGTCAGAATTCTTCGGCACAACTATTTAAGGCGAGATCAGTTTGTAAGACATTCGAAGAACGTTCCAAGAATGTCTTGGTTTATAAGAGACTTTCGTTTGAAAGATGGGGGATATCACATTGGGAAACCAATAAGTTACGATGTGTTTACTTTGACGCATATATTGCGGGGAACCCAAATGCTATTTTACGCAATGGGTTAAGAAATTATTTTGACTCAATATATCCGAATATTGGACTTCGTGATTTAGAAAAAGCGGCTAACATGCAACATAAAGAAGCATGTTATGCTTACGGATTAGTAATGTTCGCTTCTCACCAAAGTGAGAACAAGAACATCGGGCTACAACTATTAAACAAAACGTTCCCACAAGTGACGGAGTCGGTAATTGGGGTAAGAAATGAGATTTTTAGATTGTTACGGGACTGTTGGACATTACGTAACCCTCGTCCCTTTGACGACGTTACAACACGCTGTCTTATCAACGGCCATAACAGTTATGTTCCACAAGACCAAGGATGGGAAGTAGTCCTAGTAAAACCAGAATGCATGACTTGTTTCTGGACGTATGAATTACGTGTCTTTATTGCCTTTGCTGAACGACTTGTGTACTAGCTAGAATTATCTTCACAACCATCTTGTATCAAATTTATTGTGTGCTATATTTCATGCTATATGTAAAATAAGCGGTATTGTAAGTTTGTAAAATATTGTGTAAAAGTTTGAACGCGAAATATTATTATAATCAGTTTTTCATATAGAATTGTAGTAGTTGAATTGTATATTAGCTACTAAGTATGAACTTAACGGGTAGGTACTACCCGAATTTAAACTTATAAAACGCTAATATGAAGAAAAAGCTTTTATAAATGAGTTCATATTATGCTACGAAATACTATTAGCTACTCTTAATATTCTGTATGATTAACTTGTTCCATTTAACTATTTTGAAGGAAATGGCACCGACTACTCGACACACCGTGAATATGAATGAAGAGGAATTCCGTACTTTTCTAGCTTCAAACATAGCCGCAGTACAGGCTGCGCTACATACCAACAATAACCTTGGATCTAGCAGTACAGAAAATCGTGTAGGATGCACCTACAAAGAATTCACTGCCTGCAAACCTTTGGAATTTGATGGAACCGAAGGACCGATCGGATTGAAACGGTGGACCGAGAAGGTCGAATCGGTGTTTGCCATAAGTAAGTGTACTGAAGAGGACAAAGTGAAGTACGCTACGCATACCTTCACAGGTTCTGCGTTAACATGGTGGAATACCTATCTAGAGCAAGTGGGACAAGGCGATGCGTACGCACTACCGTGGTCAGCATTCAAGCACTTGATGAACGAGAAGTACCGTCCCAGAACCGAGGTCAATAAGCTCAAGACAGAACTTAGAGGGTTACGAACCCAAGGATTTGATATTACCACGTACGAAAGACGATTCACAGAATTGTGCCTATTGTGTCCGGGAGCATTCGAAGATGAGGAAGAGAAGATCGACGCGTTTGTGAAAGGATTACCGGAAAGAATCCAAGAAGATATAAGTTCACACGAGCCCGCCTCCATATAACAGGCATGTAGAATGGCTCACAAACTAGTGAACCAGATTGAAGAAAGAATTAAAGAACAGACTGCTGAAGAGGCCAATGTGAAGCAAGTCAAAAGAAAGTGGGAGGAAAACGGTGATAAGAATCACCAATACAACAACAACAGCAATTACAACAATAATCGCAGCAATTATCCCAACAATCGCAACATCAATCGCAACTATAACAAACGGCCCAACAACAACAACAACAACAACAACAGCAACTACAACAATCATCCCAACAACAATAATAACCGCAACAACAACAACAATCAGAAGCAGCTATGCCAAAGGTGTGAAAAGAATCACTCAGGGTTCTGCACCAAATTTTGCAACAAGTGTAAAAGAAATGGTCATAGCGCGGCGAAGTGTGAGGTCTACGGACCAGGGGTTAATAGAACGAAAGGAACAAATGGTGTCGGAACGAGTAATGGCGGAGCAAGTAGTGTCGGAGCAAGTTATGCCAATGTAGTTTGTTATAAATGTGGAAAACCGGACCACATTATTAGAAATTGCCCGAACCAGGAGAACACGAATGGACAAGGTCGTGGAAGAGTTTTCAATATTAATGCGGCAGAGGCACAGGAAGACCCGGAGCTTGTTACGGGTACGTTTCTTATTGACAATAAATCTGCTTACGTTTTATTTGATTCGGGTGCGGATAGAAGCTATATGAGTAGAGATTTTTGTGCTAAATTAAGTTGTCCATTGACGCCTTTGGATAGTAAATTTTTACTCGAATTAGCAAATGGTAAATTAATTTCAGCAGATAATATATGTCGGAATCGAGAAATTAAACTGGTTAGCGAAACATTTAAGATTGATTTGATACCAGTAGAGTTAGGGAGTTTTGATGTGATAATCGGTATGGACTGGTTGAAAGAAGTGAAAGCAGAGATCGTTTGTTACAAAAATGCAATTCGCATTATACGAGAAAAAGGAAAACCCTTGATGGTGTACGGAGAAAAGGGCAACACGAAGCTACATCTTATTAGTAATTTGAAGGCACAAAAACTAATAAGAAAAGGTTGCTATGCTGTTCTAGCACACGTCGAGAAAGTACAAACTGAAGAAAAGAGCATCAATGATGTTCCCATTGTAAAAGAATTTCCCGATGTATTTCCGAAAGAATTACCGGGATTACCCCCACATCGATCCGTTGAATTTCAAATAGATCTTGTACCAGGAGCTGCACCAATAGCTCGTGCTCCTTACAGACTCGCACCCAGCGAGATGAAAGAACTACAAAGCCAATTACAAGAACTTTTAGAGCGTGGTTTCATTCGACCAAGCACATCACCGTGGGGAGCTCCAGTTTTGTTTGTCAAGAAGAAAGATGGTACATTCAGGTTGTGTATCGACTACCGAGAGTTGAACAAACTTACCATCAAGAACCGCTACCCACTACCGAGAATCGACGACTTATTTGATCAACTACAAGGCTCGTCTGTTTATTCAAAGATTGACTTACGTTCCGGGTATCATCAAATGCGGGTGAAAGAAGATGATATTCCAAAGACTGCTTTCAGAATACGTTACGGTCATTACGAGTTTATGGTCATGCCGTTTGGTTTAACTAATGCACCAGCTGTGTTCATGGACCTTATGAACCGAGTGTGTGGACCATACCTTGACAAGTTTGTCATTGTTTTCATTGATGACATACTTATTTACTCAAAGAATGACCAAGAACACGGTGAACATTTGAGAAAGGTGTTAGAAGTATTGAGGAAGGAAGAATTGTACGCTAAGTTTTCAAAGTGTGCATTTTGGTTGGAAGAAGTTCAATTCCTCGGTCACATAGTGAACAAAGAAGGTATTAAGGTGGATCTGGCAAAGATAGAAACTGTTGAAAAGTGGGAAACCCCGAAAACTCCGAAACACATACGCCAGTTTTTAGGACTAGCTGGTTACTACAGAAGGTTCATCCAAGACTTTTCCAGAATAGCAAAACCCTTGACTGCATTAACGCATAAAGGGAAGAAATTTGAATGGAATGATGAACAAGAGAAAGCGTTTCAGTTATTGAAGAAAAAGCTAACTACGGCACCTATATTGTCATTGCCTGAAGGGAATGATGATTTTGTGATTTATTGTGACGCATCAAAGCAAGCTCTCGGTTGCGTATTAATGCAACGAACGAAGGTGATTGCTTATGCGTCTAGACAATTGAAGATTCACGAACAAAATTATACGACGCATGATTTGGAATTAGGCGCAGTTGTTTTTGCATTAAAGACTTGGAGGCACTACTTATATGGGGTTAAAAGTATTATATATACCGACCACAAAAGTCTTCAACACATATTTAATCAGAAACAACTGAATATGAGGCAGCGTAGGTGGATTGAATTATTGAATGATTACGACTTTGAGATTCGTTACCACCCGGGAAAGGCAAATGTGGTAGCCGATGCCTTGAGCAGGAAGGACAGAGAACCCATTCGAGTAAAATCTATGAATATAATGATTCATAATAACCTTACTACTCAAATAAAGGAGGCGCAACAAGGAGTTTTAAAAGAGGGAAATTTAAAGGATGAAATACCCAAAGGATCGGAGAAGCATCTTAATATTCGGGAAGACGGAACCCGGTATAGGGCTGAAAGGATTTGGGTACCAAAATTTAGAGATATGAGAGAAATGGTACTTAGAGAAGCTCATAAAACCAGATACTCAATACATCCTGGAACGGAAAAGATGTACAAGGATCTCAAGAAACATTTTTGGTGGCCGGGTATGAAAGCCGATGTTGTTAAATACGTAGGAGAATGTTTGACGTGTTCTAAGGTCAAAGCTGAGCATCAGAAACCATCAGGTCTACTTCAACAACCCGAAATCCCGGAATGGAAATGGGAAAACATTACCATGGATTTCATCACTAAATTGCCAAGGACTGCAAGTGGTTTTGATACTATTTGGGTAATAGTTGATCGTCTCACCAAATCAGCACACTTCCTGCCAATAAGAGAAGATGACAAGATGGAGAAGTTAGCACGACTGTATTTGAAGGAAGTCATCTCCAGACATGGAATACCAATCTCTATTATCTCTGATAGGGATGGCAGATTTATTTCAAGATTCTGGCAGACATTACAGCAAGCATTAGGAACTCGTCTAGACATGAGTACTGCCTATCATCCACAAACTGATGGGCAGAGCGAAAGGACGATACAAATGCTTGAAGACATGCTACGAGCATGTGTTATTGATTTCGGAAACAGTTGGGATCGACATCTACCATTAGCAGAATTTTCCTACAACAACAGCTACCATTCAAGCATTGAGATGGCGCCGTTTGAAGCACTTTATGGTAGAAAGTGCAGGTCTCCGATTTGTTGGAGTGAAGTGGGGGATAGACAGATTACGGGTCCGGAGATTATACAAGAAACTACCGAGAAGATCATCCAAATTCAACAACGGTTGAAAACCGCCCAAAGTCGACAAAAGAGCTACGCTGACATTAAAAGAAAAGATATAGAATTTGAAATTGGAGAGATGGTCATGCTTAAAGTTGCACCTTGGAAAGGCGTTGTTCTATTTGGTAAACGAGGGAAATTAAATCCAAGGTATATTGGACCATTCAAGATTATTGATCGTGTTGGACCAGTAGCTTACCGACTTGAGTTACCTCAACAACTCGCGGCTGTACATAACACTTTCCACGTCTCGAATTTGAAGAAATGTTTTGCTAAAGAAGATCTCACTATTCCGTTAGATGAAATCCAAATTAACGAAAAACTTCAATTCATCGAAGAACCCGTCGAAATAATGGATCGTGAGGTTAAAAGACTTAAGCAAAACAAGATACCAATTGTTAAGGTTCGATGGAATGCTCGTAGAGGACCCGAGTTCACCTGGGAGCGTGAAGATCAGATGAAGAAGAAATACCCACATCTATTTCCAGAAGATTCGTCAACACCTTCAACAGCTTAAAATTTCGGGACGAAATTTATTTAACGGGTAGGTACTGTAGTGACTCGAAATTTTCCATGTTTATATATATTAATTGAGATTGATATTTACATGATTAAATGTTTCCAACATGTTAAGCAATCAAACTTGTTAAGACTTGATTAATTGAAATATGTTTCATATAGACAATTGACCACCCAAGTTGACCGGTGATTCACGAACGTTAAAACTTGTAAAAACTATAAGATGACATATATATGGATATATATATAGTTAACATGATACTATGATAATTAAACATATCATTAAGTATATTAACAATGAACTACATATGTAAAAACAAGACTACTAACTTAATGATTTTTAAACGAGACATATATGTAACGATTATCGTTGTAAAGACATTTAATGTATATATATCATATTAAGAGATATTCATACATGATAATATCATGATAATATAATAATTTAAAATCTCATTTGATATTATAAACATTGGGTTAACAACATTTAACAAGACCGTTAACCTAAAGGTTTAAAAACAACACTTACATGTAACGACTAACGATGACTTAACGACTCAGTTAAAATGTATATACATGTAGTGTTTTAATATGTATTTATACACTTTTGAAAGACTTCAATACACTTATCAAAATACTTCTACTTAACAAAAATGCTTACAATTACATCCTCGTTCAGTTTCATCAACAATTCTACTCGTATGCACCCGTATTCGTACTCGTACAATACACAGCTTTTAGATGTATGTACTATTGGTATATACACTCCAATGATCAGCTCTTAGCAGCCCATGTGAGTCACCTAACACATGTGGGAACCATCATTTGGCAACTAGCATGAAATATCTCATAAAATTACAAAAATATGAGTAATCATTCATGACTTATTTACATGAAAACAAAATTACATATCCTTTATATCTAATCCATACACCAACGACCAAAAACACCTACAAACACTTTCATTCTTCAATTTTCTTCATCTAATTTATCTCTCTCAAGTTCTATCTTCAAGTTCTAAGTGTTCATCATATATTCTACAAGTTCTAGTTACATAAAATCAAGAATACTTTCAAGTTTGCTAGCTCACTTCCAATCTTGTAAGGTGATCATCCAACCTCAAGAAATCTTTGTTTTTTACAGTAGGTTATCATTCTAATACAAGGTAATAATCATATTCAAACTTTGGTTCAATTTCTATAACTATAACAATCTTATTTTAAGTGATGATCTTACTTGAACTTGTTTTCGTGTCATGATTCTGCTTCAAGAACTTCGAGCCATCCAAGGATCCATTGAAGCTAGATCCATTTTTCTCTTTTCCAGTAGGTTTATCCAAGGAACTTAAGGTAGTAATGATGTTCATAACATCATTCGATTCATACATATAAAGCTATCTTATTCAAAGGTTTAAACTTGTAATCACTAGAACATAGTTTAGTAAATTCTAAACTTGTTCGCAAACAAAAGTTAATCCTTCTAACTTGACTTTTAAAATTAACTAAACACATGTTCTATATCTATATGATATGCTAACTTAATGATTTAAGACCTGGAAACACGAAAAACACCGTAAAACCGGATTTACGCCGTCGTAGTAACACCGCGGGCTGTTTTGGGTTAGTTAATTAAAAACTATGATAAACTTTGATTTAAAAGTTGTTATTCTGAGAAAATGATTTTTATTATGAACATGAAACTATATCCAAAAATTATGGTTAAACTCAAAGTGGAAGTATGTTTTCTAAAATGGTCATCTAGACATCGTTCTTTCGACTGAAATGACTACCTTTATAAAAACGACTTGTAACTTATTTTTCCGACTATAAACCTATACTTTTTCTGTTTAGATTCATAAAATAGAGTTCAATATGAAACCATAGCAATTTGATTCACTCAAAACGGATTTAAAATGAAGAAGTTATGGGTAAAACAAGATTGGATAATTTTTCTCATTTTAGCTACGTGAAAATTGGTAACAAATCTATTCCAACCATAACTTAATCAACTTGTATTGTATATTATGTAATCTTGAGATACCATAGACACGTATACAATGTTTCGACCTATCATGTCGACACATCTATATATATTTCGGAACAACCATAGACACTCTTTATGTGAATGTTGGAGTTAGCTATACAGGGTTGAGGTTGATTCCAAAATATATATAGTTTGAGTTGTGATCAATACTGAGATACGTATACACTGGGTCGTGGATTGATTCAAGATAATATTTATCAATTTATTTCTGTACATCTAACTGTGGACAACTAGTTGTAGGTTACTAACGAGGACAGCTGACTTAATAAACTTAAAACATCAAAATATATTAAAAGTGTTGTAAATATATTTTGAACATACTTTGATATATATGTATATATTGTTATAGGTTCGTGAATCAACCAGTGGCCAAATCTTACTTCCCGACGAAGTAAAAATCTGTGAAAGTGAGTTATAGTCCCACTTTTAAAATCTAATATTTTTGGGATGAGAATACATGCAGGTTTTATAAATGATTTACAAAATAGACACAAGTAAGTGAAACTACATTCTATGGTTGAATTATCGAAATCGAATATGCCCCTTTTTATTAAGTCTGGTAATCTAAGAATTAGGGAACAGACACCCTAATTGACGCGAATCCTAAAGATAGATCTATTGGGCTTAACAAACCCCATCCAAAGTACCGGATGCTTTAGTACTTCGAAATTTATATCATATCCGAAGGGTGTCCCGGAATGATGGGGATATTCTTATATATGCATCTTGTTAATGTCGGTTACCAGGTGTTCACCATATGAATGATTTTTATCTCTATGTATGGGATGTGTATTGAAATATGTATTGAAATATGAAATCTTGTGGTCTATTATTATGATTTGATATATATAGGTTAAACCTATAACTCACCAACATTTTTGTTGACGTTTTAAGCATGTTTATTCTCAGGTGATTATTAAGAGCTTCCGCTGTCGCATACTTAAATAAGGACGAGATTTGGAGTCCATGCTTGTATGATATTGTGTAAAAACTGCATTCAAGAAACTTATTTTGTTGTAACATATTTGTATTGTAAACCATTATGTAATGGTCGTGTGTAAACAGGATATTTTAGATTATCATTATTTGATAATCTACGTAAAGCTTTTTAAACCTTTATTGATGAAATAAAGGTTATGGTTTGTTTTAAAATGAATGCAGTCTTTGAAAAACGTCTCATATAGAGGTCAAAACCTCGCAACGAAATCAATTAATATGGAACGTTTTTAATCAATAAGAACGGGACATTTCACAATAGATCTATCTTTAGGATTCGCGTCAATTAGGGTGTCTGTTCCCTAATTCTTAGATTACCAGACTTAATAAAAAGGGGCATATTCGATTTCGATAATTCAACCATAGAATGTAGTTTCACGTACTTGTGTCTATTTTGTAAATCATTTATAAAACCTGCATGTATTCTCATCCCAAAAATATTAGATTTTAAAAGTGGGACTATAACTCACTTTCACAGATTTTTACTTCTTCGGGAAGTAAGACTTGGCCACTGGTTGATTCACGAACCTATAACAATATATACATATATATCAAAGTATGTTCAAAATATATTTACAACACTTTTAATATATTTTGATGTTTTAAGTTTATTAAGTCAGCTGTCCTCGTTAGTAACCTACAACTAGTTGTCCACAGTTAGATGTACAGAAATAAATCGATAAATATTATCTTGAATCAATCCACGACCCAGTGTATACGTATCTCAGTATTGATCACAACTCAAACTATATATATTTTGGAATCAACCTCAACCCTGTATAGCTAACTCCAACATTCACATATAGAGTGTCTATGGTTGTTCCGAAATATATATAGATGTGTCGACATGATAGGTCGAAACATTGTATACGTGTCTATGGTATCTCAAGATTACATAATATACAATACAAGTTGATTAAGTTATGGTTGGAATAGATTTGTTACCAATTTTCACGTAGCTAAAATGAGAAAAATTATCCAATCTTGTTTTACCCATAACTTCTTCATTTTAAATCCGTTTTGAGTGAATCAAATTGCTATGGTTTCATATTGAACTCTATTTTATGAATCTAAACAGAAAAGTATAGGTTTATAGTCGGAAAAATAAGTTACAAGTCGTTTTTGTAAAGGTAGTCATTTCAGTCGAAAGAACGACGTCTAGATGACCATTTTAGAAAACATACTTCCACTTTGAGTTTAACCATAATTTTTGGATATAGTTTCATGTTCATAATAAAAATAATTTTCTCAGAATAACAACTTTTAAATCAAAGTTTATCATAGTTTTTAATTAACTAACCCAAAACAGCCCGCGGTGTTACTACGACGGCGTAAATCCGATTTTACGGTGTTTTTCGTGTTTCCAGGTTTTAAATCATTAAGTTAGCATATCATATAGATATAGAACATGTGTTTAGTTGATTTTAAAAGTCAAGTTAGAAGGATTAACTTTTGTTTGCGAACAAGTTTAGAATTAACTAAACTATGTTCTAGTGATTACAAGTTTAAACCTTCGAATAAGATAGCTTTATATGTATGAATCGAATGATGTTATGAACATCATTACTACCTTAATTTACTTGGATAAACCTACTGGAAAAGAGAAAAATGGATCTAGCTTCAATGGATCCTTGGATGGCTCGAAGTTCTTGAAGCAGAATCATGACACGAAAACAAGTTCAAGTAAGATCATCACTTGAAATAAGATTGTTATAGTTATAGAAATTGAACCAAAGTTTGAATATGATTATTACCTTGTATTAGAATTATAACCTACTGTAAGAAACAAAGATTTCTTGAGGTTGGATGATCACCTTACAAGATTGGAAGTGAGCTAGCAAACTTGAAAGTATTCTTGATTTTATGAAACTAGAACTTTTGAAATTTATGAAGAACACTTAGAACTTGAAGATAGAACTTGAGAGAGATCAATTAGATGAAGAAAATTGAAGAATGAAAGTGTTTGTAGGTGTTTTTGGTCGTTGGTGTATGGATTAGATATAAAGGATATGTAATTTTGTTTTCATGTAAATAAGTCATGAATGATTACTCATATTTTTGTAATTTTATGAGATATTTCATGCTAGTTGCCAAATGATGGTTCCCACATGTGTTAGGTGACTCACATGGGCTGCTAAAAGCTGATCATTGGAGTGTATATACCAATAGTACATACATCTAAAAGCTGTGTATTGTACGAGTACGAATACGGGTGCATACGAGTAGAATTGTTGATGAAACTGAACGAGGATGTAATTGTAAGCATTTTTGTTAAGTAGAAGTATTTTGATAAGTGTATTGAAGTCTTTCAAAAGTGTATAAATACATATTAAAACACTACATGTATATACATTTTAACTGAGTCGTTAAGTCATCGTTAGTCGTTACATGTAAGTGTTGTTTTGAAACCTTTAGGTTAACGATCTTGTTAAATGTTGTTAACCCAATGTTTATAATATCAAATGAGATTTTAAATTATTATATTATCATGATATTATCATGTATGAATATCTCTTAATATGATATATATACATTAAATGTCTTTACAACGATAATCGTTACATATATGTCTCGTTTAAAAATCATTAAATTAGTAGTCTTGTTTTTACATATGTAGTTCATTGTTAATATACTTTATGATATGTTTTCTTATCATAGTATCATGTTAACTATATATATATATATATCCATATATATGTCATCATATAGTTTTTACAAGTTTTAACGTTCGTGAATCACCGATCAACTTGGGTGGTCAATTGTCTGTATGAAACATATTTAAATTAATCAAGTCTTAACAAGTTTGATTGCTTAACATGTTGGAAACATTTAATCATGTAAATATCAATCTCAATTAATATATATAAACATGGAAAAGTTCGGGTCACTACAACAGAGTTCTTCTTTTCAATTCAAGATTCAGACTATTTCCTGGAAAGTTGAAATCAAGATGGTCTGGACCATTTATAGTCAAAAGAGTTTTCCCGTACGGAACAATAGAATTGATAAATTCAAACAGGATTGAATTTAAAGTTAATGGTCACAGAGTAAAACACTATATTGATGGTCCGATGGAAGTTGACGATGAAGTTAATCACAATTTCAACACCACAACTAACTAAGTGTGGGGAGATTCAAAAGTTTTAAAAATAATTTTATGCTATCTAAAAAGATATTCTGTTTTCGTGTAGTTTCCGAGAATGGAATCCGATTGGTCTTTTCTACTAGCAGACCCTAAAGAACTAGTCTTCTCCCCCCATTCTGAATTTTTTGTTTTATAGGTTTTTACAAGATGAAGGATTCTTTTGATTTGAACCATGGTCTATTGCTACACGCTATGATTACTAAACGCAATAACAACAACCTCCCGAGTGAACTGGTGTCAGTAATAAGAAGCAAATGTGACGAAGTGAGAAAAGAACTCAGGAACAATCATAATAAGATACATTTCGGTAAAGGAAAATAGTATCCGCAGCAAAAAGAAGAGCACGACACCTTGAAAGATGTCATAAATGTGGAAAATGGTCACACGAAGGAAAATGTTCAAACAATCAGACATACTCCAATAATGAGTTCGTTACTCTATGCAGAGAAGGACTGTCCACGTGCTTAGATGAAAAGTTATTAAATAAACGAGGTTACGCTTATGTAGCAATGGAAAACCAAATCGAACGACTCTCCTATGAGTCGACTAGAGCAGGTCACTGAGAATTCCATCTAGCAGGTAAGTATGTACAGTTTTTATTTTTATTGCTTTTAACCTTTTGTTTTTAAACGCTGAACTTTCGCTATAAAACATTAAATTGATATTCGGTAAAAATAGGTATAATAAACCGAAATTATTGATATCAGACAAAAATTTAATCCATCAATGCGAAATTTACCGTTTATTCATAAGGTATAAATATCTTTAATTAATCAACTTAAAATATTTCAAAAATTCGTCAGGAGTAAACTAGGTAATATAGCCGAAGTTACTTTACCCAAAAGAGGGACGTATATTTTTGTTAATATTTGATTGATTAAAGTGGGATAAAAGACCAAAAAGATTTTTATTTTATTCTATTTTTACCTTGTTTTTAAAATTAATATATTACTATTTTATTTTAAATATATGTTAATATAAATTTATAAAATTAATGTATATAAATATTAATAATATTTATATTAAATTAATATGCATTTTAAATTTAAGTTTTGTGTGAATTTAAAAACAAAATTTACATTATTTCATTAAGTTAAAAAAAATGATTTCTAAAATTCGTCGTGAGTTAAACACTAGGTCTTTGAACCGAAATTGCTTTATCCGAGGGCGGGGCGAAAAATTTTGTTATCATTATTTTTAATTTTATTGATTTAAAGTATGCCAAAAATATTAAAAACCCCAAAAATCTTTGCTTTTAAAACAATCGCTTTAAAATGACAATTTTTAAAATTTTGTCGAGGGATGAACTAGGTGAACGTACCGAAACGCCCTCATTCTAATACCAAGGAAAACAAAATTTTAAATTATTCATTTATTTGTTTTAATTAAGTTAAAGGTTAAAAAAAAACCCTGAACCCCATGCGATCGCATGGGGTTTGCATATGGAACCCATGCGATCGCATGGGGACCAAATGCTGGACAGGATTAAAAAAGCTCGCTGCTCTGCTCTCTGCCTTCTCACAATACACACACATACACGAACCCAAACGAAAACCCTCTCAAAAATCTTCAATTTTTCACCAAAATTCACCAAATTTGTTGCTACAAATCGCTACAAACATGCCTTTCCTCGGATTTGGGAAGAAAAAGGTAACGATTTCACCCCTAAACTCTTTAATTTCTCAATTTTAGTGATTATGACAACTAATTGCACTAATTTAAGTTTGATGATTTCTAGCTTATTTATAGTTAAATTGTTCATATATTATGCTTGTATAGTCTAGATTGATGCTATTTGTCATGATTTGAAGCCTTAAACTTTAAAAATTTTAGAAATCTAGGGTTAGTGTTCTTGAGCAATTTGGGGCTTTTTAATATAAAGGGGTTATGACCGATTTTTGTTGTGAATTCATGCTAAATTAAGTAATGTAACATGTTTAGGTTGCTAAATGATCCAAACTTTGATCCTAAACATGATTTTTGAGCAAGATTGTTGACTTTTTAAGTCAAAAATGCATGAACTTGATTATTTTGATATGAATGCCATTTGGAACTCGTTTAATTGCTATAATGATTATTTTGACATGTTTTAGAAGATGAATGCTTATGAACATTGTATACATTTTCATATATGCTTATTTGAAAAAGTGTAGAATTGTTAAATTTATGAAAATGTGTATAGGTTTAATATTGATTAAACATGTTATTGTAATTGTTTTAATTTGTTATTTTGCTAACACTAATGCATTATTTGGATGCACAAAATTTTGTGTCTAATGTGTTTTGCAGAGAAATACAGATACTGATGGTGGATCATCTTCTAGACAAGCTGCTCAACAACCAGAGCCACAATCAGAGCCAGAGCCACAACTAGAGCCACAACCAGAGCCACAACCTGAACCACAACAAGAGCAACAACATTATGATCAACACCTGCCATACCATGAACCCAACCCAGAATTCGCTAATGATTACATACAATTTCAGCCTCACGAGTTAATAGTACACCCATTTATTCATGAACAGGAATTACATCCCAATCTCAGATTTGATCAATACTGGATAGATTTCCCGAAGTACCAACGCAACAAACATAAGCTTTACACTAAAAATGTGGAAGTACCAAGGGTTATAGATTGGAGACCTTTGGAAGCGGTTAACCTAGCTGACCCGGTTAGGAATTTGCTGATTCAAAGGTATGGCAATTCTGTGTTTCATGATTGGGAACGTTTGTTTACCACCCGTAGGCCTGTATATAAGGAGTGGTGTGTTGAATTGATGAGTACTATAGTAATAAATACTTATGTATCTAAGTTAGAAGATAGGAGTTTTCTTGGATTTCTGCTTGGAGGTAGGATGTACAGGATGTCCATGTTGGACATGGCTAGGGCCTTGCTCATTTACACCCCCGCTGATTTATTATCACCTGATTGTACATCTTTGATTTGGGAAGGTGATAGGGTAGATAGAAATTTTGACGCTAATGCCATTTGGAGGCGAATGTCAAAATTTGAGGTGTTTAGGCGGGGTGAAAAACACTCCTATTTAGATATTGACAGGGCAGAGCTTCGCGTGATTCATAGATTTTTAGCGAACTCGATTACACAGAGGGGTAAAAATAAGGAAAAGATTACTTTACATGATCTATTTTACCTTAAGTGCATTCGAGACCCCAGAGACTTTGTTAACATCTCCTACTGCGTTGGTTATTATTCGTCTAAAGTTGTAGAAGGTATACATGAAGGCGGTATAATAAGGGGTGGTATTTTTATTACTCTAATAGGAGAGTATTTGGGTGTTGATAGGTATCAAGGGGGTCCAATGGTTGAGGTTCCTGAACAAACCGAACCTATAGGTCTTTCGGTTTATCATAGGGCACAGGTACTGTCAAGGAGACAGAATATGGCAGTACCATATCAGGGTAGCCGACCACAAGTGGAAAGGGGCTCAGATGTGGAAATGGAGGAAGCAGCTGATATTAGGGATGTTGTAAGAGATAGTTATATTGATGTATATCAGCGTTTAGAGGAGTTGGATATGAATGCCGAGAATCGGCATAATCAGTATGTACAGTGGAGAGCTGCAGATGAATATGAGGCATCCAGGCAGCGATAACATGATAGATGGAACGTTCATCAGCACCAAATTATGAGCCATCTATCATATCAGGTACCACATAACTACATTCTGACTCAACCAGCATATTATCCGCCATTTCAGTCCGATATAAGACCACCCTATGCCCATTATGACCCGAACCAAGCCTACCAGGACACGTATCACCAACAATGGAACCCGAACGACAACATAAACTGGAATCCGTATCCAGATTGATTATTTGTTCCGTTGGTTATTATTTATGTTTCTAACATTTTTTTTATTTGTTATGTTTAAACAATTAATATTTTTTTTATTTTGTAGCTTTTAAAACTTTTATTATTATGTTCATATATTGTATTTATAATTTGAAAGTGGGATTCTAAGTCCCATTTCAAATTACTTTGCATGTTTATATCTATATTATATGTATATTGTCAATTGTACACAACAGGGTAAAACAACGAACTTTCAAAGACTGGCATTAAGTTCAGCAAAAGCTACTAATTTTGACGACAAGAAGAAAAACAAATGTGATGTAACAAATGATGTGCACCATTTATCATTCAAACAAACAACAATATGTTTGGAAACTTTGGTAAATTTTAATCATTTTTCTACGCTAATCACCCTCATGAAT
The DNA here is from genome assembly GCF_046630445.1 of Rutidosis leptorrhynchoides. NCBI lineage: Eukaryota > Viridiplantae > Streptophyta > Magnoliopsida > Asterales > Asteraceae > Rutidosis > Rutidosis leptorrhynchoides. The sequence goes on along the minus strand of NC_092335.1, from coordinate 19,111,002 downwards.
TTAAATTTTTACTGATTTCTTGCAAATGAGGGCATTGCAAGTTCTTAAGTGTGGGAAGGGATTAAATTCTTTCAGTTTAAACATATTATTAATACACTTAGTTTAATTGAAATTTTTTTAATTATATGAATTCAAAATCATGTTTATACATATTTATGAACGATAAAACTAGGTTTTAATACCGACATTATTGTTACCTCGGAAAGGACATAAATTGAGAAACAACCTAAAACACTAGAATTCATTTAAAAATGGAATAGACGAGAATAAAAAGGTAAAGAAAATAATAAATAAAAGCTAAGTGTGGGAAGAATTCACCAAGTTATTTAAAACATATATCACATATTTTTGTACAAGATTATTGCAGGTACTTTACTTTGGACTAAACTAATCAGTTTTACCCGGTTTACTGTAATATAAATGAAAGAAAGATGGATCTACACGATGAATCAATTCCATCATTATAGGAAGTAAAGTCTTCCGTAAAAGACACGCGCTTCTTGATTTAGGTCAGGAAGTTGTCGTCCAGACTAGCTGTAGGTTGACGAAAAATCTAGAAAAGTCATCTCTAAAATCAGCAGGAAATCCACGGACCTCAGCATCAAACAGGGTCGCCAAGTGGTCAGATTTATCCTAACCATGAGAGGATCTGTCTCGTAAAATGGGGAGGGCGCCGTGCAAATTAGCTGGATAAGCCTAATGAATCAGACCCCCAGAAAGGATAATCTCCTTAAAGATCAAAAATCAGCTTTTAAGCCTGATATTACTCAATCCTTGAGATTAACCTTAAAGATTGAGAATTTAAACTCATGGAATTCAATGATATCTAAACTCGAACTTGAACGAGAAAATGATTTGATCAAAATTAAAACCGATTTGTTTTCTGAAAAACCTATTATTAATAGGTTCATTACCATTGAACGTAAAATCCTGAGAATTCATCAGAATTCATTAGGTCACCTGAACCAAATCGGGTGTCAACCGTAAGAACGGTGGTTGCATAGCATGGTCGAAGATAGGACCTTGTGCCAGACCGAAAAACTATCGGGTGATCTTTACTGTTGCTCCTACAAAGGATAGTAACTGCATCCGACACGTTTTAGACCATGATCATCTGCATGTCATTAGACATCGCCTTAACAGTTGCTTATTCATCGCTTTCCTTTACAACCGGAAGGTCGTTTACCGAAAGGTAATATACAAGACAAGTAGGCTGGACGTGTGCCTTCCTAATACAAGGTTAGCAAGTGGGTGACACAAAAACTCAAGTTTTGAGCTAAAATTTTAAAATCTGAAACCCACAGCCCACAAAAACATTTCGCAAACACCGGTGAAGGGTTATTCCGGAAAACCTGTCTAGGGTAAAATCTAGCTTGAATTTTCAAAAGATCAAATGTTTTCATAAAGATCCAATTTCCTAATGGATCTAAATTTTTATAGTCATGTGGGACTGTAAACCACAACGTTACTATCATTGTTCATACCGCTGTATCAAAATCACTGATGTATAAAGTGTGAAGAATAAAGAAGTGATTCGTGTGAAGTTATATTCAAGTTCTATATTGCTTGAGGACAAGCAACGCTCAAGTGTGGGAATATTTGATAATGCTAAAAACGAACACATATTTCATAGCATTATCCTTCCAGAAAGACAAGCTTTTAGTTGCAATTGTTCTATTTCCAAGTGATAATTTTTTAATTAATAAAATAAGAAGACAGAAGACTGAAATGACGATTTGAAGACGCAAATGACCAGAATGCTCAAACGTACAACTTACAATCCAAGTGGTTCAATTTATTGATGAATAACGTCTAAATATTGATAATAGTACAAGTCACGGAACGCAAAGTACAAGATATCTAAGCATACAAAAAGACGTTCGAAAATCCGGAACCGGGACATAAACCGAGTAACAACGTACAACTCAACGGAGCTAAAATTATAAGTCAAATGTGCACAAGAATATAATATAATATATATATAATTATATGAAATTATATATATTAAAATATGTCGGCATCCCACGTTTTGGAATCATTTTGAGCTGGACAGGCTGGCCATGCGATCGCATGGCCAGGAAGAGTAAATCCCATGCGATCGCATGGCCCCAAAAGTCTGGCCAAGTCTATAAATTGACACGAATTCGGGCTCGAATGGTACACCATATTATTCTTTCTCTCTTATTCTCTCAATATATATTTATATAATTTTAATTTTAATTTAAGTTTAATAATAATTGGGTTATTGTAACGAATATTTTACGACTTTTTAAGTCGAAACTCTGTCCGTGTAACACTACGCGATTTATAATCATTGTAAGTTATGTTCAACCTTTTTAAATTAATGTCTCGTAACTAAGTTATTATTATGCTTATTTGAGCCGAAGTAATCGTGATGTTGGACTAAATATTAAAGACGGGGTTATTGAACTTTGGACCATAATTAGGGTTTGGACAAAAGAGCGACACTTGTGGACACATGACTATTGATTATTAATGGACTTTATATTTGTTTAACTGAATGACAGTTCGTTAATTTAATATAGAGATTTATAATTTGACGTATTTATAAATAACCACATACGCCTTATTGGATACGATGGGCGGGATATTTATAAATACTAATAATTGTTCATTTGACTAGACACGGGTATGAATTAATAATCAATGGACTCATTAAAACATGGGTGGATTATATACAGTGACAACTGGTATAATTGATAACATAGTATTAAGACCTTGGACTACATACAGTCGATATCCTGGTGTAGTTATTAACAAAGTATTAAGACCTTATTACAGTTTGGATCCCTAATTAGTTGGAATATTTGACTTCGGGTATAAGGGTAATTTGACGAGGACACTCGCACTTTATAATTATGACTGATGGACTATTATGGACAAAAACCAGATAGACATATCAAATAATCCAGGATAAAGGACAATTAACCCAGGGTAACAAATTAAAATAAAAACGTCAAACATCATGATTATGGAAGTTTAAATAAGCATAATTCTTTTATTTCATATTCTATCGCAATTTTATTTATTATCGCACTTTTAATATTCGCAATTTTAATTATCGTCATTTAAATATTGTTATTTTTTACGCACTTTAATTATTGTCATTTATCTTTACGTTTGACTTAAAAATTGACAAACCGGTCGTTAAACGGTAAAACCCCCTTTTATAATAATAATAATACTACTTATATATATATATATATATATATATATATATATATATATATATATATATATATATATATATATATATATATCTTTGTATAAATATAACTGTACAAAAATATATAGTACGTTTTCAATCTGTATCCCTGTGGAACGAACCGGACTTACTAAAAACTACACTACTCTACGATTAGGTACACTGCCTATAAGTGTTGTAGCAAGGTTTAGGTATATCCATTCTATAAATTAATAAATAACTTGTGTAAATTGTATCGTATTTAATAGTATTTTGTATCAAAATTAATATCTATTTCGTACCCCTTCGCTTTGACAACAATCCCACACTTACGAGTTTTAGTTAAAGATTTGGGAATATTTGTCTAGTGTTTATTTGGGTTGGGATCCCACACTTAGTGATAAGCTAGGATGTGGCATAATTTTAAATTTGAGCTAGTAACGGGAAGAAAGGAGTACCCCCAGCAGATGTGGTTGCCTGTGAAGAAACTGGCTGGCTTACAATCTTGGAAGTCACATCCTTTATTTATCGGCTCATTTGTCATCCTTTATTCTTCTACTCTACTTTATTGCACGGGTTACCTCTCGAGAAGCGCTTTTGTTTAAGATCGTTGGCTCGATCGTAATGATGCCTAAAAAGAAGACATTCCCCTCTGGTAGTTGTGATCTTGGTCTTCTCTAGGGAATGTGAGTCTCGGTGGATAAATCCTGAGAAAGTGTCGGACCAAAAGTGGTAGAAGATCCTGTACTTCTCTTGAAGATTTTCTGAAAGAGAGATAATGCGCGGTTTCGACTCGTGACAAATCTTGAAGTCCGATAAGAATATGATCCACTGCTCTGCTGATTGATCCATGAATGTCAATAATTGAAACGGTGCTGGTGGTGATTACTTCTCTGATAGGATGTTCATTTCGGAGATCTTCAAATAGTGTCAGAAATTGTATCTTCATTATCTCAAAATCTTCTGAATGGTGGTCTCCACAGTAGGAGTCTGTAGCCTTGCACAGATTAGTCAAGAGGCGAAGCTGGAAAGAAGTGAAAAGCAGCCTTGACCCAAGCATTAATGTCACCATCTTTGAGTATATCTCCCGACATCCAGCTTTGAATGTGAAACTAGGATCCGTGGATTCTTGGAAGATATGTGCTATCTGATTCGTAACGTAGGTGGCAATGTTGACTCGGTCTGGTTCAAGATGAGAAAACGGATTGTTGCGTCTTACTTCTTTTGTGACTGCGTCTCGCAACTCTTTGATAATCAGATCAGCGTGATGATCGATTGTTACGTAAATCACTAGCCTTTCTGGTGTGCTTTCAAAATTATCTCTTTCTAAGAGAGCGAAAAAGCTGTGAATATCCTCGATCATTTGCAAATCAGAGTGATAAGTCGGACGTTCGGTGGAAAGATCCATATGCTTCTGGATGAGATTCAGTAGTGCTCATTGATTTGCTGAGAACGGAAGTGCAGATCCGGCTAAGGCGTTGTAGACCTTAGAGTAAATGATCTTCTGATCCCTACAGAATCTTGTCTCTAGAATAGTGCGAACCACTGAGTTATGCTATCGTTGACTTTCTTCGCGGTAGATATGATCGTGAAGGGTATTGATAAAGTATTGAATGCGCTCTTCTAGGATTTCAACATTATCATCTTCTCTCTGTAGATAGAGGTTGTATTCATCTGTGATAGCCATGATTCGTTCTGTTAAGCGTAGCGTGAAATCAATCGTTGATTTACGGATGGCTTCGAGAATATCTTCAAATTCATCGGTGTCATTGATGAAGGTTATCATGTCGGCGTGAGTGGATATGATCGGAATTCGATCTGAAGAAGAGTCCGGCTCCTCCTGATCTGGTTCGGATGGAGAATATGAGTTATCCAGAATGTCTTCATGTTGCTCTTCCTCATCATCGTCAGTATAATAGTCGTCTGAAGATTCATCTGATGAACGGGATTCTTCAGTATTCTGGTTCTTCACTTCGACACTTGCAGGGTCAATTTCTATATCCTTAACTTCAACCTTATCAGTCTTCTTCTTGAAATGAATAATTAAACTGTGATCTTCTATCTCAAGCCTCATTAATTCTTCGTGATGTTCCAGGCTTGGAGAGGGTATCATCGCAGTTTCTTTTACGTCTCCCATTTCCTCTTCCTCCTCAGATTCTTCTTCTTCCTCTATTCCTTCACTGGGATCCTCTTCTTCCATTTATGGGTCGTCAGCAGACTGTGAGTCAACACCCATCTCGATATCTTCGGTTGGTGGTGGAGACTCATCATCGGAAGTGATCCGTCTGGTGGAAATAGCAAACATCTTTGCCTGTCCAGAAAGATCGGTAGGTCGGTCAATTTTGAAGGTAACGCTCTCCCCGTGTGATGCAAGATCAAGGTTTGATTGTACACATCAATGACAGTCCTAGCCATATTCATGAAAGGTCTTCCTAACACTATTGGTGTGTGTAGGTCTTCCTGAATGTCCATTACTACGAAATCCGTAGGGTACAAGAATTTGTTGACTTTCACCAAGACGTTCTCAACTATGCCCTTAGGATATCGAATTGTATGATCGGCAAGTTGGATTGTCATTTTAGTTGGTGACAAGTCTCCTAACTCTAATCTCTTGTAGAGAGAGTAGGGAATTAGGTTGATACTTACTCCTAAATCTGCTAGCGCAAGAATGGTTCCAGATTGGTAGATTGAGCACGGGAAAATGAATCGGCTCGTATCTCCTAGCTTCTGCGGTAGAGAGTTTATGAGTAATGCCAAGCATTCTTCACTCAGTGGAATTTTGTTAGAATTTGGTATCCTTTCCTTTGTAGAGAGAAGCCTGCGGATGTATCTCTTCTGGTTGGGAACTTTGGGCATGGTGTCCAGGAATCTTCCATCAAGTTTGAAGGAATCAAGCTTGGATGGTTCCTCCTGTAGCCTTCCAGGGTAAGGTACACGCACTGGAGTTGCAGTGGACATCTTCTGAGTATAGGTCGATTTGTTCTTGAGCCTAGCTGACCTTCTCCGTGGTTCTTCCTCTGAGATTACGGAATCCATCTGCTTAGCCTCCTCTATGTGGGGATTTTGGATAGTATTACTAGGTAATCTCCCTTGTGGTCGGGTTTCAAGGCGTTGTGATAACTGTCCGAGCTGCGTTTCTAGACTTTTGAGCAGAGCCAATTGGTTTCTCATTAGTATCTCCGTCTGATCTTGTCTGGATGCAGTTCTCCGATTTAGCTGTTGTTGTCCTTGAATGAACTGTGTCAACTGATCATCAGCTCCGAGAGTAGGGTTGGTTACTTTTGTAATTTGGGTGGTTGGGGAATTTTCCTCAGCTGGTGGACCAATGAGTGGAAGTGGTTGATCGTAGGTCAATTGAGATTGTTGGGGTGGATAAGGTGGGTAACGATAACGAAAAGGCTGATTGTTTCTTTGGAATTGATTAACCCTAGGTTGTTGATTGAATCCGGAATTTGATTGACGAGCTGGGTATTGAACGTAACAGACTGAACCGTCAGGGTTCTCGTACTCAACTTGATATTCTTCAGTGGGTTGCGGGTTGGTACAGTTAACACAGGCCTGATCCTGGTTAACTTGCTGCGGCTGCGTCTTCAGTTCTCTGAGTTGTTTGGCAAGAGATTCCATCTTATCCGTGAGAGATTTGATGGCCTCCGTTTGATTATTAAGTGCGGAGAGTGGTGCAGATGATGAAGTTGTTTCACCACTGTTCCAGTCATGATGATGCATTGTCATGTTCTTGAGCAACTCCCATGCTTCGTCTGCGGTTTGGTTCATCAGATTTCCTTGAGCTGCGGCATCGATCGTCGTCCTATGATTTACCGTAAGACCATTGTAGAAGGTACATATTTGAGCTGACCGTTCTAACTTATTTGGGCATTTCTTCAGCAGGGTTTTGAATCGCTCCCATGCAGTGTAAAGAGATTCATCATAACTTTGTTTAAAGTTAATGATGTCATTCTTGAGTTTGGTTTGTTTAGAAGGAGGGAAATATTTGGTTCGGAATTTAGTAGCCATCTCCGTCCATGACGTGATGGAATCTTTTTCCAATCCTTCAAACCATGTTTGTGCATGATGAGTGAGAGAATAGGGGAACAGGTATAGCCGGACTATATCTTGTCCTATCCCTGGCTGTTTGTAGGAGTTCGAAAGAGATATGAATTTATCAAGGTGAGAATTAGGATCATCATTCGGTAACTCATGAAACTGACAGCTATTTTGGATGAGCTGTATGATGTGATGTTTTAACTCGAATGAGTGTCCTTGAATCTCTGGGAATCTGATCAGTCCTCCTCGACCTTCAATCGAGGGTTTTGTGTTTTTTGCTAAAGTAACGCGTAACGCCATTTGAGTTTTGATTCGTGCTTCCTTGCGTGCTTTAGAGATTATTGCGTCTGGATCAGGTACGAATAACAACGGCCCTGGTCTAGATCGGGTTTGGATCATACACTGGGTATGCCTCTTTGTTTTTAAGTTTTAAGTAAATAAGCTAAGTTCCTATTTTAGTCTAAAGCAATCTAAGGTTATCTAAAGTAATCTAAGGTAGTCTAAGGTAATGTAAGGTAGCCTTAATCTAAAGTAGTCTAAGGTAATCTAATCTAATTATAAGGTAATCTAATTATCCTAAGTTTAGATATGTTTTTGGTTCTTGCTACTGATTCCCTGGTATTTCGATAACAGAGCTTCGCACTAATTATTCAACAAGCCAAGTGGCCAGGCCGACTACGGAGAGGCAAGATCCTTTTGGTTCCAATATAATTAGAGACTGTTCGGAAAATCCAACAACCAAGTCCGTGTATAATTGTCTTTCTTAGACACCACTAAATGCTCGTGAATGAGTTTGATAAAAGCAGTATTGTCTGATACCAGTTCCCAGGCAGCGGCGCCAAAAACTCTGTTACCACAATGATATGGCTGAAACGGACGGTTTTATTTATGCGGTGTCGTTAGGCCGCAAGGCGTCAGAGTCAACCACCAACAAGGGGGTAATGGTTTTAAATTTATATTTAACGGGGCCTAAATCGTACTACTCCTTATTATGAGTAAGGGAAGTATGACCTAGGGTCGTATTTTTGAGATATCAGTAGAATCGAACCTATATTTAAAGCTTAAGATAATTCTAAGGTGCAGGAGTAGTGGCTTGTTACCTAATTTTGGGTTTTCTACTTTATAAGATAAAATAAGGTAAATGCGATAAAATTTGTAATTCAGATAAGGTTAAAACAAGTGCATGCTATGATTTCGTCAGTTGTTTTGCCGAGATTATGGAATGTTGGCTCGTGAATAGGCAGTGACCTTGT